>NW_006408914.1:176460-181395 GCF_000296735.1 Chrysochloris asiatica
GTTGTCAAGGACTTCATTCTTCTTGGATCAACTATCAACATTCACAAAAGCAGCATTCAAGAGATCACACGACGTATTGCATTGGGCAAATCTGCTGCACAGGAACTTTTTAAACTGTTGAAGAGCAAAGATGTCACCTTGAGCACTAAGGTGCTCCTGACCCAAGCCATGGTATTTTCAATAGCCTCACATGGATGCGAAAGCAGGACAATGAATAAAGAAGATCATAGAAGAATTGATGCTTTTGAATTGTTGTTGCAGAATATTAAAAGTGCCATGGACTGCCAAAAGAACCAATATATCTGTTTTGGAAGAAGTGCAGCCAGAGTGCTACTTGGAGGCCAGGTACACTAAGCTTCGTCTCTCATAGTTTGTACATATTGTCAGGAGGGAACAGTGCCTGGAAAAGGATGTCATGCTTGGTAAGATGGCAGGTCAGAGAAAAAGAGGAAGACCCTCAACAAGATGGATCAGCCAGGTGGTATCATTGATGACATTGATTGTGGCAGTGGTAATGAGGTTGGCCCAGGATCGGACATGGTTTCGTTCTGCTGTGCATGGGGTCGCTATGAATTGGTTCCGACTTGATGGCATCTGACAACAACAACAAAGAGACTTTTTCAAAGCCAATTCAGCACTTCAAAAAATTCTAAAGTGAATTCTTTGGACCAAAACCCAATAAGAACAGACAACAACCAGAGATTGACTTACATGGAAACACTACCTGAAACTCAGACGACAGATTGCAGCATCCAGAACAAAACAAAATTACCACAACAAATTCAAAGGACCTGGGAGGTCAACCAAAGATAAAAATAATAACGATGTCAAAGAAGGGAAAAATATAGGAACAGAGGTCCATGTGGTGAGAAGGTCAGATAGACTACAGGATACAATAGACTGTCTTAAATGGAGGAAAATTTAATAGACTACAGTATAATCCCTAAAAATTTAATGCTTTATAACTTACCATAAAAGTGGAGTTCCAAGCAGAACAAGGAATCATGAAAACTAAAAAGAAACTGATAAGAAATAGCATAAAGACATGAACTCAGCACAAGAAGGTATGCACAATGAAGGGACAAACAGCACCACAAAAAATTTAACATAATGACAGCAATTATTTCATACCTATTGATAATTACATGAAATGTCACTGGATTAAATGCACCAATGAAGAGACAAAGATGGCAGAATGGATGAGAAAATAAGAACCTTCAATATGCTGCCTGCAAGAACTACAACTTAAACACACACACACACAAACAACAACACAAAACCACCACCAACAAAAAACAGACTAAAAGTTAAAGGATGGAAAAAACTATACCACCTAACTGCAATAATAAACATAGAGGAGTGGCAATACTAATCACGGATAATGCAAACTTTAAGACAAAAAGTAGAATAAGAGATAAAGAAGCATGTTATCTCATGATTAGATTGTTAATTGAGCAAGATGACATAATGATAATAAATATCTATGCTCCCATTGAAAAGCACCAAGATATATGAAGCAAAATGTACCACAATTGAAGAAAAACATTGATAAATCAACAATTATAGTTTAATACACTACTTTCAAAAATGGATAGAACAACCAGAAAGAAACTTGACAAAGTTTCAGAGGAGCTAAGCAGCACAATCAACCGCCTTGAACTCATATATGTATATAGAGTGAATAGTCAACCCAACAACAGCACCATACACATTATTTTCCAAGCACATGGAACATCCAGAATTGACCATGTGGTAGGTCACAAAGCAAGCCTCTGTAAATGCACAAACATCAAAATATTACAAATCATCTTTTCAGACCACAATGCTATAAAACTATAAATCAACAATAAGAAAACCAAGAAAATAATGTTAAATATATGGAAAATGAATAACACCCTGCTGAAAAGTCCTGGGTAAAAGATGAAATAAAATATGAATTCACAAAGTCCCTAGAAACAAACAAGAACGAAAACACAAAATATCAAAATATTTGGAACGCAGTGAATGCAATGCTGAGAGAACAATGTGTGTACATCCAAAAAGAAGAAAGAACCAAAATTAACACAATAACATGGCATCTATAACAATTAGACCAACAGAGGGAACCTTATAGCAACCAAAAGATAAAGATCAGAGCAGAAATAAATGAGATAGAATACAAAATGTATAGAAAGAATCAACAGGACAAGAAGCTGGTTATTTGAAAGGATTAATAACATTGGCAAACCTAACAAAAGAAAAGAGGGAAAAGACACAGATAACATGCATTAGAAACCACATGGGCTATGTCACAATGGAGCCAAAGGAAATCAAAAGGATAATAACCGAATACTATGAAGCACTGTACTCCAACAAATTTGAAAACTTAGAAGAGATGGATATATTCTTAGAACAACACGACATACCAAAACTTACACAGAATGAAATAGAAACCTTGAACAGATTCATAACTAAAGTAGAAATTGATCAGGTCACCAAAAAACTCCCAAACAAAAGAAATCTAGGCCTAGGTGGATTCACTGGTGAATTCTACCAAACATTCAGGGAAGAGCTGTCACCAATGCTACTCAAATTATCCCAGAATAATGAAGAAGATGGAAAACTTCCTAGTACATTTTATGGTACAAGCATAACCTTCATATCAAAACCAAGGAAGGACATCAGTATACAAGAAATTACAGACAAATATCCCTGATGAATATAGATGCAAAAATTCTAAACAAAATGCTAGCCAAGAGAATCCAGCCGCACATCACATATATAATATATCATGACCAAGTGGGTTTTATAATAGGGATCCAAGGATGGTTCAACGTTAGAAAAACAACCAACATTATTCACTATATAAATAAGAAAAAAAAAAAGAACCACATGATCATATTGATTGATGCAGAAAAGGCATTTGACAAAATCCAACATCCATTCCTGATAAAAAACTCTCAACAAAGTAGGAATTGAAGGGAAATTCCTCAACATAATTAAGAGCATATACACAAAACCAACAGCCTACATTACTCTCAATGGAGAGAAACTGAAAGCCTTCCCTCAGAGAACAGGAAACAGGCAAGGATACCTCCTGTCACCACTCCTATTCAATATTGTGCTGGAAGTCTTAGCAAGAGCTATACCACAAGACAGCAAAATTAAATGCATACAAATTGGCAAAGAGGAAATAAAACTCTCTCTAATTGCAGATGGTATGATCCTATACATAGGAAATCCCAAAGACTCAGTTATAAAGCTACTAGACATCATTGTAAGATTCAGCAAAGTGGAAGGGTATAAGATCAACATACAAAAAATCAGTTGGATTTCTCTATGGTAAAAATGACAGCACTTAAAAAGACATTAGGAAAGGAATACCATTTACAATAGCCACCCAAAGGAGGAAATATCTAGGAATAAATGTAACCAGAGAAACAGAGGACCTATAAAAGAAAACTACTACACGAAACCAAAAGACTTAAAAAAGAATATACCATGCTTCTGGATATGAAGACTTAACATCATGAAAATGTCAATACTGCCCAAAGCAATTTACACATATAATGCAATCATAATCCATTTTTTTTTAATGTCATGGGATATCCACTAATGAAAGGGCAGTTAAGGGTGGTATGGTGAACTTGGAGAGGTAGTAGAGTAAAAGATGTCTGGTTGTCTGTCCCTTCCTACACAACAAAGGGATTTCAGCAAGCATAGTAGGAGGCAGGGCTATAAGTTCCTTCCTAGCATATGCATAACGAAATCAGGAGAACAAGACAGCTAGAGGAGAGGCTTGTCTGCTCCTTCCAAGATAGTTGGAGCAGGGGATGGGACATGAGATATGGTTTTTAGGTGAACTTGGTATAGTCATTTTGGAACATTCAGTTGGTGCCCATACACTAAGATGTGTTAATAACATTGTTCCTATATATTCTACCACATTCCTGCATATATTTGCAATAAACTAAATACCCATGTCAATTAGTTTCAGAGTTGACCTCAATGACTTGCATGAAATCAAGTCTTTGGGCCCTTCATTTACTGATGGGGCTCAACTCAATATGAAAGGAAGCAGCTGTAACATCTATTAACAACTTGAAAAATGAAGGTATGAAATATTAATCTAGAAAACTGTAAATTATAAAAAACTAAATGGAACACATAAACATCGATATCCTAGGCATTAATGAGCTGAAAGGAACTGGTATTGGTCACTTTTAATATGACAATCACATGATTTACTATACTTAGAGTGGCAACTTTTAGAGTAATAACATCTCATTCATTACCAAAAACAATATATCAAGATCTGTTTTGAAGTACAAAGTGTCTCTGAGAGGATAATATCCACATGCCTTCTAGGAAGACCAGTTAATACCATTATTATTCAAATTTACACACTAACCAAGCCAATGTGATGAAATAGAAGAATTTTACCAAATTCTTCAGTTGGAAATTGATCAAACATGTAGTCAGAATGTTTTTGTAATTACTGACCACTGTAATGGAAAAGTTGGAAACAAAGAGGAAGGATCCATAGTTCGAAAATATGTCCATGGTGTAGAAATGATGCTGGAGATCGCATTATAGAATTTTGCAAGATCAATGATTTCTTCATTACAATTACCTTTTTAAATAATGTAAAAGACAAGTATACACACATATCTCACCAGATGAAATACACAGAAACCAAATTGCCTACATCTGTGGAAAGAGACAAGATCAATAACATCAGCCAAAACAAGGTCAGTAGCAGACTGTGGAACAGAACATATATTGCTCATATGCAAGTTTAGGAAGAAAATGAAGAAAATTAGAACAGTGACACAAGAGCCAAAATATTATCTTGAACATATCCCACATGAATTTAGAGTTCATTTAAGGACAGGTTAGAGGCATTAGTCACAAAAACCAAAGACCATGAGAGTTGTGGGATGACATCAAAAACAT
>NW_006408914.1:182335-194110 GCF_000296735.1 Chrysochloris asiatica
TAGTAATCTGGAACACTTAATTAATTACACTTATGAGGAACCTGTACATATACCAAAAGGCACTTGTTCAACAGAGCAAGGGAACATTGAATGATTAAAATTTGGAAAGTTTTGTGCCAGGGTTGTATTCTTTCAACATACTTTTTCAAAATATATTTGCAGAGCAGCTGGTGGGTTTCAAATGCTTACCTTGTGGTTCACAGTCCAGTGTTGATCTTGCAGCACCATACCAAGAGATCAATGTTGTTGATGAGTGCCATCCAATAGAGCTTTTAAAAATAGAATAAATAAGCAGAAGATACTGTTACATGCTCTAGTGGGAAATCTTAAGGTATGCTCATTGTCTCTAAGGTGGATGGGCCAATGTGCAGTTTTCTGAGAGAGGCATTATGGAGCTAATTTTGATCCCTGACAAACAACTAACAGAGAGCTGTAGACCTTAGTTTTCCACACACATGAAACTAAATTTGGCCAACATCGTCAGTGGACATAGAATTGGATTATTCACCACATCTTCCAGAAAGGAAAGTAGCCCTGAAGACTTAATGGAGAAGAGACTGAGTCCTGGTGTAGCGCTGTGGGTAAATGTGCCAGATTGCAAAGCCATTTGAACTGCAAGGTCAGCTGTTCAAGCTCACCAGCTGCTCCTCGGAAACCCTATACAGGGTCGCTATGGGTCAGAACTGATTTGATGGCACTTCACAACAAACAACAATGGAGAAGAAGCACCTAAACCACTTAGTGCCTAGATTTATGACCCATGAAAAATATGAAATGATAAATGAGCATGATTTTTAACTCACTAAATTAGTGGTAACTTGTGCCTGCAATAGAAGAGTAATTCATGAACGTACCTAATTTTTTTTTTTTTTTCAATTAACAATTATATCAGAAAAGACTCAAAGGCACTACTGTTGATATAGGTAGACAAGTTTTCTTGCCTGGGGAGCTTTAATTATATTTAAATTTCATGTTGATTCTGCTGCATATTTTGTAATCTAGCCCCTCTTTTTTAAATGTCTCTGTCTCTGTTCAGGTTTGGGGTCCATTGTCTTCTGTTACAGCAGTATTATTCTTATGTTTATTTTGCAAAGTCTTAGGAATTTTCTCTTTGTTTACTTTGATTTATACCCTTAGTTACATTTTCACATTAAAACATTTTAGTTCAAAGTATATGTTCATGAATGCATCAGTTACAAGTATTGTAACAAATACTCATCATGTCCATCTTTACAGGTAGAGAAAAGTGATTTTTTTTTTTTAACCAAAAGAGGGAATTATATGCAAGCACTGTTATAGCTGTTTTATAGTTGCTATCTCTTTCTTTTATTTTTTATTTTATTTTGGTTTGTTTTTAATTTTACAGAAATCTTGTGAGTTATTTTTTATTTAGACTAAATAAATAGAACAAGAAAATCAGATCCAGAGGTGTAAGGTAATAATAAGCTTGAGGTCACAAAACTAAAGAAATTGCCAATGTGAAATTCAATACAGTTCAGTCTCTCTTAAAAAGACCAGTTTTTTTCAGCCATACCATAATGCCTTACTCAGGGACATTAGACTATGTCTTTGAATTTATTTTAATCATTGTACAAGTTATAGAACAATGCTGGGAGAGCAACAGAGCTTAATATATATGCATTCCACTGACTTAACCAGAAAAACATGCAGATGCCTTTTATTTAAGACCAAAGAAGATTAAAACATGGTAAATCATCCTTTAATTTTTTGTCTAGGCATCACCTTCCCTGTGAAGTCCTTTCAGATGTGGTAAAGAGTGTAATTTATGTCCTTCTCCTAGTGTGGCACTATGGATTAATGTGCTAGACTACAAAATTGGTTGAAATTGCAAGGTTGGAGGTTCAAGCCCATGAGTTGCTCCTCAGAAACCCTATATAGGTTCACTATGAGTCAGAACTGACTTGATGGCACTTAACAACAATGGTTTACGTGGATTATATCTATTCTTATGATATAGAAAGGAAAATATGGTGTTTGAGCGTTGTGTTTTTGAATCAGAGTCTTGAATCTGAGCTCTTTAGTCCACAAAACATCATTCCTACTGGTTTTGGCAGTCTATGGATGACAGGTAAATCTGACCTCTGACTTGTTTATTATACCCATCTTTAGAATTATAAAGGTTTTAAATAAAAATAAAATAATCTACACTAGAGACCATAAATGACTTTCAAGCCCTGGACTAAGTACTGTTAGGCCTTGCAATCAAAATGTTGCCAAGCTCCCCTTTCTTAAACTCCTTTGGACCTCATGGCTTTGTTTTTCCTCCCTGACTTCCTAGAATATTCAGAAGACACCTTTTCTGCCCCTTTTAGTACATTATCATTGTGTATAAACTAATCAGTTTACTAATAAATATGTGTACAAACAACTATATATCACCTTATATAAATATTTGTGTAACATATTTATCTTTAAAATTGTTATTTAATAATATTAGTTAGAACAGATTTGGGGAAAAATTTATTTTTAGATTTGAAATCCTGTTTGAATGATAACATTGCTATTACCTCAAAAAAACCAAGAGCTCAGCTCCCCATCTCATGAAGTTGATACACTTTCTTTTAGATTTGCTTTCCTTCAGCAATTTTTAGAAAAATTACTGTCACTCAAATATATTCATTTCCAAAATCTCTACTCCCATTAGATAAGAATAATTGAAAGAGAAGCTCTGTAGAAAAGTGAAGCACAGAATTGTGATAATCACCCAGGAAATTGCCTCATTCCTCTGTTTTCTTTTTGGTTGAGAAGGAAGAGTCTATATTTGTGAACTTAAGGCAGTTGGTTTAATGGAACAAAAGAAAGTTGCTGTAATTCTGTTTGGAACAGTGTCGTCAGTATAGCATTTTTAAAATTTTTATTTCAATAGGATTTGTGAGTTCAGTACTATATATAGTACAGTTAGGATTTCAATGCTTCCTTTTTAAGAACATTGATATTTTACATCATTTTATTTATGGACTACAGTTTAAAAGACCTGAATTTTATAAGACATTTCTATAACAAAGGGATAAAATAGCCAGTTGTTCTTAGCTTTTTGTTCACTGAAAGGGATATGTTATTGCTTTCCAAAATATTAATAAGGTGACAAATCTAATTTGCCAATATGTGTATTCATATTGAGTCTAATAGTTTCTCTCTCTCTCTCTCTCTCTCAAGAACACACACACGTTAAAATGTAGTAGATATTTCTAGGCTTATGTAAGTAATCATATGCTTATGTATGCTTTTAATTATTTAATGAAGAATTATATGTGTCATGTTTCTTAATACTTCCTAAGAAGTCCTAAATGTAGCAATTTTATAAATATTGGAGCTGAATTTATATTGCTCTTCTTTGAAAGAGTATCCATTTCCTGACTTTAGATTAGTTTAGGCATACAAATGACATTTATGAGATTTGATTTGCTTAAATTAAGTTCACTCAAAATAATATTCTTGTTTAGTTGTTGTTGCAATAATCTCACAATCTCACAATGGTTGATATGCTTGAGCCATTGATGCTTCCACTCTGACAATCCATCTCATTGGGGATCTTGTATTTTTCATGGACCCTCCACTGTACCAACCATAATGTAATTTTACAGGGATTGGTTTTTACTGATTATGTCCAAAATACGAGAGATGAAGTCTGGTCGTCTTGGCTTCTAAGGAGCATTTGGGTTGTACTTCTTCCAATAGAGATTTGGTTATTCTTTTGACAGTTTATGGTACTTTTAATATATTTACTATTTAATATGTTATTTAATTTTACTATATAGCTAGACCATGGCAATAATGATCATTTCATCTGAGCACATTTATATTAAACTTTTTAATATTTTGACATTTAGGGTCATGGATATTTATAGCTCAATCTTGTTTTGATGACTGGCACAATTTTTTTTTTTTCTGATCATGCTATCATTGTTAGGTGCTATCTAGTGGGTTCTGACTCATAGTGACCCTCTGTACGACAGAAGGAAACACCACCCAGTGCTGTACCATCCTCACATTCTTTCCTATGTTCGAGCCCATTGTTGCTGCCACAATGCCAATACATCCCATTTTCTCTGACCCTCTACTTTAACAATCACAATGTCTTTCTCCAAGGATTGGTTCTGCTGATCAAATGTCCAAAGTTTGTAAGATGAAGTCTCATCACCCTCACTTATAAGGCACATTCTGAATGTACTTTTCCCAACACAGATTTTTCTATAGTGTTGTTTACTTTAAACTTAAAAGGCTATAACTTGACATTGGTAAGCAAACAATTCTTGCAGCACTTACTAATACAATTTATAGTTAAAATTTTCATATTTTTCCACTAATCTACATAATTTCTATTTAAAGTAACATTTTCTATTTTGTCTGTCCATCCACTTTTATCATTTACTTAACTTCTTTTCAACTTGTATAAGATATATCATTTTTGTATAGTGGTTTCATTAAGTCCAAAATTTTTTAATTATATTAAATAGTTTGATGTTAGAGTTAAAGTCTCATATGTAAAGAAATCAGTTCTATCTCCTTTGATGTGAAGCATCACAAGGAAACAGTCAGTGAATTTTCCACAATATATTCCTTTTAGTGCTTGAATCCTTTCGTCTTGAATATCTACATTGTTTCTCCGTTGTAAACACTTCGGTTCTCTACATCATTATTGTTGTTAAGTGCCATAGTCAATTCTGACTCATAGTGTCCTTATATAGGGTTTCACAAGAATCAATGGTGAGTTTGAACAGCTGATATCATTGTTCAAACTGACTTTTTGGTCTAGTGTTTATCCTATAACATCATTACAGCATTATTATGTAGTAAAACAGACAGATTCTTCTTTGCCCTGGCTCTTCCTTGTCCATACTTTCTAGTTTTATGGTAAAATGCATTTTAAAGTAGGGAGCCAAAATAGCATATATATAAGATACTTTCAAAATGTGTTTAGAGTATTATCTAAATAGAATATTATATATGCAAATTTTCTTTTGTGTGTTAATATGCACCATTCTTATGTTATATCTAAAGACACATAGCAGGATGAATATAGTCATTAAATAATATTAAAAGGTTTTATCTTTGGGAAAAAATATTTAAATGATTTGCATAAAAAGTAGAGACTTCTCATATTTTCTCCTGATTAGAAATGACAAAGTTTCTAAATTCATGAAGTACAAATCCTCTCTAACTGACTCTAATCTAGCATTCCTGGGCCTATTTATCTGTATTTTCATATGCTAAACAGAAGATATGGTCATTAAGATATTTAAAAACTAAAAATACTGCTTCTCCTTGGCTTAAATAAATCACCACACAAATTAGACAAAATATTTTACTTGGCATCAACATATGCAGTCTTGAAATACCTTCTCCTATTCCATAATATAAACTTCCCTTTGTGATACTCTCACAGGTATGGACAAGACTTCTATCGTGAAAAAATTCCTAAATACCCTGCCTTACAATTTGCCATTTTCTTTAAAATCTCAAAACAGTTTGTTTGATTGTTTTTAGATTTTGATGGCCAGGAACTTTGGCTACCTTTCCTTGATATATTCAATGGATCTCTGCCATCTTAATTTTTAAAGTTAAATGACACTTGAACATGTTTAACCCAGCCTTGTTCAGATGAGCTGTGTGTCAGACAGAGTTCTTCAAGGAAACAAAACTAATAGGAAAGAAAGAAAAAAAAGAGAGAGAGAGAGAGATTGGAAGAAATTAGATCATGTGACTGTGGTGATCATTAAGTGCAAAGTATGTAAACCAGTTGTCTGGAAGCATGCAATATTTCTATGTAATAATCTTATAGATGAATCTCTTTTTTCTTCAGGAAACATCACCTTTTACTCTTAAACCTTTAATTTATTAAATGTGGGCAATCCTCATTATGAAAATAATCTCTTGTATTTAAAATAAACTGATTGTAAATGTTAAACACAGCAACAAAATAACTTCACAGCAATATATAGACCAACAACTATGTGCAACAGATGTTTGACCAAAAACTGTATGTGACATCCTAGCTGAGTGGACACATAAAATCAATCAACACCAACTGGGAGTCCATTTAATAAACAGAGTATCTAACAATGCTCTGCATCTTCTTTCTTCCCCAACAGACGAACACAAACACTCATGGTTGAGATAATTTTCAGACCGGGATGTCAAAAGGAACTCCACTTCAGACAGGATTTGCAAAGTCTGTGCTCTTCTATGCCTTTTCCCTTCTGCCTCTTTGACATATACCACTACAGGAACCATAAGCAAATGGGAGTGAAATCTCAAGTATTAACCTAGACAAATGGACTGGATTGCCATTATGCTTTGTTATTATTTAGACACCTTCTTTAAATACATATTATTTAATGTTGTCTTCCACATATTGAAATTTATGTTAAGTATTTGTGATATCCATTAATTATCATAAAGGATTCATGGTGGCACACTGGTTAAGCATTCAGATGCTAAGCAAAATGTCAACAGTTGGAACTCACCAGTCACTACTTGGTAGAAATATGTGACAGTCTGTTTCAGTAAAAACTTTAGCT
Source organism: Chrysochloris asiatica (assembly GCF_000296735.1). Lineage (NCBI taxonomy): Eukaryota > Metazoa > Chordata > Mammalia > Afrosoricida > Chrysochloridae > Chrysochloris > Chrysochloris asiatica. The sequence goes on from NW_006408914.1 coordinate 188,878, forward strand.
TTGGAAAGTCTATGGGGTAGTTCTACTATATTCTTTTGGGTCACCATGAACCATAATCAAATAAACAACAGGTTTTCTAAAATAAATGCTCATTGTCCTGGTGTGGCGCTGTGGGTTTATGTGTTGGACTGCAAAGTTGGTTTTAACATCCAGGTAGACAGTTCAAGCTCACCAGCAGCTCCTTGAAAACCATTTACATGGTCACTATGGGTTGGAACCAACTTGACGACACTGAAAAACAACAATAATAATCCTCTAAATATGAAAATACTTAAGGGGAATAGAATTTATTTGGAGCAGGTTTAAAACCTTCTCAATTCCTGTTTTCTGATCTGTAATATCAAGATAATAAGCATCCAGTATTATTCAAATGCCACAGATTTGTACAGTAATGTTACTGTACACAGCATAGGACATTTGCAAGCTAAAGATAGTTTTCCATGGTTTGGTAGTTAATAGACAACATATTCCTTAGATAGGAAATGTTGATGATCACTTTTGGGGCTGTTGTGTTCTTAGTTACTCTGTTTAAATAAAAAAAAGGTTTAGAATCAGCTTGTATCCTTTCACTGTACTTGTTTCATCTATAGAAGCACAGTGACTCTGTAGGATAAGCACTAGGCTACAAATTAAACAGTCAGTTATTCAAGCCCACCAAAAAAAATGAGGCTTTCTGCTGCTGAAAAGAGTTATAGCCTCAGAAACCCTTTGCAAGGTCATTATGAGTCCGAACAACAACATTCAGTCTGTAGGGTGAACAAATAACCTGAGAAGCTGGATTATATGAAGAAGAACATGACATCAAGATTGGAGGAAGATTCATTATCAAACTGTGACATGCAGAGGACACATACTTGCTGTCTGTAAAGACTTGGAAAACTTAATGATGAAGATCAAAGAATATAACTTTCAATATGTATTACACTTCAACATAAAATAATAATAATAATCCTCACAACTAGAACAATACACAGCATCACATACACACAAATGAAGACAATATTGAAGTTGTCAAGGATTTAATTTCATTTGGCTCCACAATCAAAGTCCATGGAACCAATAGTCAAGATACCAATCAAAGTATTACATTGGACAAATCTGCTTCAAACGATTTCATTAATGTGTTAAAAAGCAAAGATGTCATTCTGAGGACTAAGATACACCAGACCGAAGCCATAGCATTTTCAGTAACCCCATACTGATGCCAAAGCTGGACAAAGAAAAAAGAAGGCCAGAAAATAATTGAAGACTCTGAATTATGATATTAGTAAATAGTGGTGAATATACCACAAACTGCCAGAAGAACAATTTATGTTGGAAGAAGTACAGCCAGAGTGCTCTTTGAAAGAAAGTTGGGTGAGACTTTATCTCAGATAATTTGGACATATTTTCAGAAGGGACCAGTCCCTGGAGAAGCACATCATGTTAGGTAAGGCAGACGGTCAGAGATAAAGAGGTAAGCTATAATGAGGTGGTCTGATACAGTGATACACAGACATAGGATAAGCATGTGAAGATGGTTCAGGATAAGGCAGTGATTTGTTCTGTTATACATAGGATCAGTTTATACCAGAACTGACTGGATGGTGCAGAACAACAGCATTTCATTTTTAAAAAGCATAGTCTTTTGAATGTAATATATTAATGTTGGTTGTTGAACAGCACCGGGTTTTATACTCATGAAAGTTTTGTGATTTAATTACAGTGCTGCAGGATAAGCACTGGACCACAAGGTAGTTTAAACTGAATGGTCAGTAGTTAAAACCCACCAGCCTGGCCTAAGAAACCCTATACAGAATTGCTGTGAATTGATGGTACTTAACAACCCTTAACAACAGTATTTGTATTGTAAATAGTGTTAGATATTTAATAGGACTAATAATTGTAGATTATTTTTTAATTCTTAATTAAGTTGATGTGGAAACTGTCTTGTGTGATTTGTTTCAGCTTCCTACAGAACATTTATAAAACATAGTTAAAAACAAAATTAAACTAATTGCCATTGAGTCGATTCTGACTCATGGAGATCCCATGTGTGTCAAAATAGAACTTTGTTCCATAGGATTTTCAGTGGGTACTTTTTCATCCATAGATCTCCAGTTTTCTTCTTCTCAGGAACCTTTTGAAGAACTCTAACTTCCAAAATCTGGGTTAGCATTAGAGCATTTAACTTGTTTGCACCACCCATGGACTCCAAAACAGATGTTGCTGTGGTTAAGTGCTGTCAAGTTGGTTCCAATTCATAGTGACCTTGTATAGGGTTTCCAGTGAGTGACTGATGAGTTTAAACTGCCCACCTTACAGTTCAAACTGTCCTTACAAATGAGTGCTCATCCTGCAGCACCACACCAATGCTCCAAATACTAGACTTCTTATTTATTTATTTAAACCTACCCAATGACTTATGCACAGATCATATGTGAGTTATATAGTAGTGTCTTCTGTTTATAAGTTGCCTGGGGAGTGTGATAACTCCATATTATATAAGTACTGAACTGCAATCCACAAGGTCGGCGATTCAAGCCCACCAGCTGCTGGGCGGAAGCTAAGGTTTTCTGTTCCCACAAAGATTTTAAGCCTTGGAAATCCTATACAGGATCACTATTAGTTGGAACAGACTCAAGACTACTTAACAACAATATTAAAGTTTTAATTACAGAAAAAGTAAATATGATTTCAATTTAACCTTCAAGAAGGAAGACAAGACTATCTATTTTTTTTCAATGTCTTAACTGTGCAAAGTCTGACTATAGTGGCTTATATCCTCTATTGTTGACATCTCTTTTAAACCTCTTTTTATGGTTCCTTTCTTACAGTGCCTTCTTTAGGGAAACTTACATGAAGTGTGGCTTATAATGATGCTTCAATAATTAGTGATAATGGTATAGCCTTGATACAATGGTAACCTTAAAACAGCATATGAACTAACGTCTGTTTAACCCCATCCCTAATCAAATAGCTATTGTTTAAAACACACTAATCTAAACATATATTTAATGGCTTTAAAGTAACTAAAGATGCTTTATAAGCATTTAAGGGAGATGTGCTTTAAATCATGTTCATTTATACAACTCTATTCAAAATATAATGCTCCATTAATTTTCCATGAATTTTTCTCTTATTTCACATGCAATAGTTAATCTTTAAATGAACTTCATTGCCATGAAGCAGTGATACACTACAGAATTTTAAAGATACTGGCAAAGGATGGAATTTATTTTAGGAAGAGGTAAGATCTTCACATATATATGTAGCCAAAAGTGTGAAAAATGCAATCTGCTTTATAGTATCTGCTGCTATTTGAAACAGATATTCAAACGAAATGATTGCTGCAAACATGTTAAAAGCAAAAGTGCAAACCTTAAAATATTGCCTGAGAGGCAAATTTCATGACAGGGCAATGTGTGAGCTTTCTTGGATTTTTGTCATAAAGTAAAAATGAAATAGTCTCTTTTTTTAAAACTGTAAGCATTCTGGTTTCTTACAGCATCATGGTGAGTAAATAAAATGAGAGGCAGAATAAAAGCTATATAGCTTAGTCCAATTTACAAGAAAAATGAAACAGCTAGGAATAGTCTTTGAAAGTCATTTTGATTATTTCTACCGCTTTTCATCTATTGAGTTTATGTTTTCTAATGTAAGCAGGATCGGCAGTATTTCATTTTGTTGTGCACAGGGTCACTAAAAGTTGGTACTGACTCAATGGCACCTACCAATAACAAACATGTTGTACACATTACGAAAAACCTAACATAAAGAATTTCTATTGATACAACATTCTTGTATCTGTTTAGGAAAGAAAAAAAAAAAATCATTCATTCATAATTTCATTTCTATTAATGCCAGAATTCTTATATCTGTTTGTTGTTGTTGTTAAGTGCTGTTGACTCGACTCCAACCCATAGCGACCCAAGGAACAGCTGGTGAGCGTGAACCACTGAACTTGCAGTTCAAATGACTTTGTAGTCTGACACATTAACCCATCTGTTTAGGAAAGTAAAATATTATATATCTGTTTAGGAAAGTAAAATATTCTAAATTAATTCAGAACATTAGGATATTTTCATGAAGATGTTAATATAAATCAGAACATTATGATAAATAAAGACAAAACACTTTGACCTAGATCCACATACAGTGTTATCAAGTGTGTGGTTTCATTAACAGTTCTATTTTGCACTATCATTTAAGAAATTTCCTTTAGTCATTAAAATCACTGTCATTGAGCCACACAGTGGTACATATAACCAAAGTCTGACCACGATAATGTTTCTGACCCCAAACATATTTTAAAGATAAGCAGATAGTATGGACCAAACCAGGATTCTTTTCTTGGAGTTACGATTCCAAGTGGGAAATAGAAAGTATGTTTTCACTAAAAGTTGTTGATTATGTCTATGGCCAGGACTACTCTTTTAGGTTATTGTTGTCATTTACACTTGTACTGTGGGTTAATGTGCTGGACTGCAAAGTTGGTTTTAACTGCAAGATTGCTGGTTCAGTAAAGCCACTCCAAGGAGACCCTATAGAGGGTTGCTATGAGTCAGAACCAACTTGATGCACTTAACAACAACAACATATACAGCATGGATAGTTATTATTACAAAATGAATTGATTTAGAAAATTTTGCTTTCCTAAACAGACATAAGAATGCTGGCATCAATAGTCTAGTTACATTATCATTTGGATATACATTCTCTAAAAATATATGTATGTACAGTTCTACTTTCTTATTTCTGGTTATGAAACCTAAACTGTATAAGAGTTCTTGTCATTTTTAGTTGCTGTGCTTTCAGTTATAACAAAACAAAATATTGTCTGGTCTTGTGCCATCCTTACAATCCGTGGTATGCTTGAGTCCATTGTTCCAGTTATTGTGTCAATCTATCTTTTGAAATATGTCTTTCATTTTTGTTGACCCTGTACTTTACTAAACATTATGTGCAAACATGTACTATTGCTGTTGTATGCAATCAAGTAGATTTCAATTCATAGTGTTACAGCAGCTCTAAATTCTAGAGTGTTACAGCAGATCTAGACTTGAGAGTGTTACAGCAGACCTAGACTCGAAAGTGTTACAGCAATTCTAGACTTGAGAGTGTCACAGCAGTTCTAGACCCGAGAGTGTTACAGCAGTTCTAGACTCAAGAGTGTCACAGCAGTTCTAGACCTGAGAGTGTCACAGCAGTTCTAGACCTGAGAGTGTCACAGCAGTTCTAGACCTGAGAGTGT
>NW_006408914.1:194210-203540 GCF_000296735.1 Chrysochloris asiatica
AGAGTGTCACAGCAGTTCTAGACCTGAGAGTGTCACAGCAGTTCTAGACCTGAGAGTGTCACAGCAGTTCTAGACCTGAGAGTGTTACAGCAGTTCTAGACCTGAGAGTGTTACAGAAGTTCTAGACCTGAGAGTGTTAAAACAGCTCTAGGCCCGAGAGTGTTAAGCAGCTCTGGGTCAGAGAGTGTCACAGCAGCTCCAGGTCTGAGAAAGTTATTGCAACTCCAGATCCCTTGTCAAAGAAACTGAGACCCCTCAGAGAGGTAAAGCAAAGTTTCAGGTTTGTTAAGCCGGCTAGCTGAGAGAGGCTAATTTCTCCAGATTTTGAGCCATTAGTGCAGTTCAGTTCAGGCTTATATGGGGTCAAAGTCAGGGAGGGGAGAAGTTGCGAAACTGTTTGAAGGCAGGAGGTACACCAGAAGATTGGACCTGCTCTGTAACCTGATTAGCATTCTACTTTGTCTCCTGGGTGAGGCTTGGTCCCACTCAGTAACCTGATTAACATTTCAGCTCATCTCCTGGGAGGAGAAGGCAGTTAATGTTTTACCTTTCCTTTTCAATAGCAACCTTATGGGACACAGTAGTACTGCACCGTACACTTCCCCAGGCTATAAACAGTACAGAATCAGTTCGCTAGGTCTTTTCTCCTGCATAGTTGCTTATGTTTTTGAACCACTGATTTTTCGGTTAGCAGCTGAGCACCTAGTCATTGAATCATCAGGACTTCCATTAAATATGTATAAAGAATAAAACCCCCAATGATACAGATAGGCACAGTGGCAGCAGGAATAGGCTCAACCATAATAGTGACTGTGAGGTTAGCACAAGATTTGTTATTAAGTGCTGTTTAGTCAGTTCCAACTCAGAGTGTCTCTATGTAAAATGAAACGCTGGCCTGTCCTGAACCATTTTCACAATTGTTGCTATGCTTGAACCCAATGTTGCAACAACTGTGTCAATCTATCTTATTCAGGGTCTTTTTATTTATTGACCCTCTAAGTTATCAAACTTGCCAGCTGCTCCTCTAAAAAGAAAATCACTATGAGTAGAAACCAACTCAATGGCACAAACAACTACAAACGTTATTAAGCATGATGCTGTTATCCTGTGGCTGGTCCCTCCAGATATGTCCAAAATATGTGAAATAAAGTCTTGCCATTCTCACTTCTAAGCAACAAGCAGCACTCTGACTATACTTCTTTCACAACAGATTGTTTTGTTTTTCTGTCATCTCATGGTATATTCATTATGCTTCACAACATGATTCAAAGGCAACAGGTATTCTCTAGTTTTTCTGATTCATTATCCAGCTTTTGTATGTATATGAAGGTATTGAAATACAATGGTTTGGGTTAGAGGAACCTTAATCCCCAAGGTGACATCTTTGCTTTTTAACACTTTTAAGAAAATTTACCTTTTTAACTCAGTATTTGTGTTACATGATATCATAAATGAGTTTGAATAAGTTAGAAAAAGAACAAAGATAACTCAAAGATAAGAAGGGAAACTTGTAAATTCCTTAAGTTTCCATTTACTAAAAAGGAAGTTTCATTATGTTAAACAGAAATACAGCTCATTACATTCTTTATTCTGGAATTAAAAATTTTGAAGAAGTTTTGTATGATTTCCAAGTTGATATTTGTACACTCATTAATGTGTAAATTTGGTTAGGCTGGATTAATTTCCCAATATTCCATGTCCTGCATGCTTCTGGTTATGAGGGATAACAAAAGAAACTCTAATTCTGGAAGGCTGGAGTGAATCAGAACATTTTAAACTCACACATGATGTTGAAGTTGGACTTACCTAATTTGAGGAGGCAGGGTCTCAGCCAGGAACTTTAGCATCTGTATCTAAATCCTGGTTCAAACTTTACTCTATCCTATGCTAGCTAAAAATACCTTCCATAAAGTAGATTTCAGCTCATATTAACCCTATGTCTGAAGGGTTTTGTGGCTGTAATTCTTTACAGGAGCAAAACCTTCCTTTGTCTCAGGCAGAGTGACTGGTAGCTTCAAACTGCTAACCTTAGGTTATCACCATGACAAGAAGGCTCTCATTCATATGCTAGGTGACTATCATTAATTCTATTCCAAGGAGCACGCTTCTCCTGAATACTAATATCACCGAATTAAAAGGCTTCAAAAACTGATACGGTTTTTAGTCCTTCAACATTGACTTCAACTTATGCTACTAATTTGATTTTTCCTTCCTGATTTCCTATCCTGTAGAGACATTAACTCCAGAGCTAGATGCAAAGAAAAGATCCTTACAGAGGCTGTTTAATTAGTATGATTTGGCAGTTCCTTTTATTGCATAAAATCAAATCCCTGTAACAAGAGGGAATTTGGATAGATAATAGACTATGAATCAATATACCCTTACTGAAGACTGCCAACAGGAAGAAGCAAAAATAATGATATTTTCATATGTTTTTAAATACATAATACTTATTTCTTATCCTTAACCTGTATAATTGTTGTTATTGTTAAGTACTGTCAAATACCCTGTATAAGGTTTCCGAAGAGCAGCTGGTGAGTTTGAACCTCTGACCCTAGGATTCAAGCAACTTTCCATTCCCATGCTTATCCTACAGTGCCACACCACAGACATTATTAAACCCATTTAACTGGTAAAGGAACTATCATAATGAGTATAGTTTATAAATTCTTTGTGTGGGCCAATGTAATCTTGGCCTGTCTCATTATCTTGGTAACCTTGGTCTGTTTCATTATCTAAAAATATAATAATTATAATCATCACTATTTCTGGTAGCAGAGTGGTTACGAATCGGGCTGTGAACCTTAAGGTCAGCAGTTCAAAACTTCCAGCTATTCCACAGGAGACAGATGAAGCTTTCTGCTCCGGTAAAGATTTACAGTCTCGGAAACCCTGTAAAGGGTCACTATGAGTTCAGAACCGACTCCACGGTATATAACTACCACCATCATTAAAAAGTATTTTTTCATTTGCAACAAAATTCTCATACTTGACTGATAAGTGAGCACAAGTTATTTTTTAATTTTAATTTGTTGTTGTTGTTGTTGTCAGGTGCCATTGAGTTGGAACCGACTCATAGCGACCCCATGCACAGCAGAACGAAACAATGTCCGATCCTGGGCCAACCTCACTACAGCTTCCTCACTTTACGCCATCAATGATGCCACCTGGCTGATCCATCTCGTTGGGGGTCTTCCTCTTTTTCTCTGACCCTCCCTCTTACCCAGCATGACATCCTTCTCCAGCGACTGTTCTCTCCAGATAATGTGTCCAATGGATCTTGGCTGAAAACAAAGAATACCAGAAGGATGTTTACCTATGCTTTATGACTATGCAAAGGCTTTTGATTGTGTGGATCATGACAAACTATGGGCAACATTGAGAAGTATGAACATTCCAGAACACTTAATTTTAATTTGAGTGTTCATTAAATGGTTAAAAATTTGTAGAGGAATAACAAATGTGAGCTTCTGATAATTCACTTTTCAATTAGTTTTGTCATTAACATTCCATCTTCCCAGTTCTTAATTATAATAAAAATGAACAATAATTCCTTGGCTTTTTTTTTTTTTTTAAAGCAAAATGAACATATGGACAAACAACCTTTTTATAAAAGTATCCATTCTTCTAAATTTTGCCACACAGCTAAATTTGTTGTTGTTGTTGTTAGCTGTTTTCAAGTTGGTTCCAACTCATAATGACCCTATATACCACAGAATGGAACCCTGTTGGGTGCTGCACCAGTCTCACATCTGGTGTTATGTTTGAGCCCATTGTTGCTGTTGCTGTGCCAATCCATCTCATTGGGAGTCTTGTCTTTTTTGCTGACACTCAACTTTACCAAGCATAATGTACTTTTCCAGCGATTAGCACATCCTGGTAATATGAGAGATGAAGTCTGGCCATCCTGGCTTCTAAGGAAAATTCTGAGTGTACTTATTTCAACACAGATTTCTTTGTTCTTCTGGCAGTCAATGGTGCTTTTTATACTTGCCTCCAATATAATACCTCCATTGCATCAAATCTTCTACGGTCTTTCTTATCTATTGTCCAAATTTCACAGGTATATGAGGCTATTGAAAAAACCATGGTTTTGGTCAAATTTACTAAAGTTCACACTGGGTTATTATATTACCACTAAACTGTATATTATTTTTGACAGGAGAATGTGATAGCAATACTATTTTAACTAAATACGAGATGATATTGCTTAACTAAAGAGATAAACACACCACTTCTCCATTAGCATGTCACATTTGGTGGCTTCTGTGATGCTGGAAGCTATGTCAGCAGTATTTTAAATACCAGCAGGATCACCCATGACGGACAGGCTTCAGCTGAATTTCCAAGACAGACTAGGCAGAAGCAGATACTGACTATTTCTGAATGTTTATCCACTGAGAACTCTATGAATAGAAGCTTACCACTTTCAGATATCTGTCAAGAGATGAGTTCCTCAGGTTGTTGTTGTTAAGTACTGTGGAGTCAGTTCCGACTCATAGTGACCCTGCACAGGGTTTCTAAGGCTGTAAATCTTTATGAGAGCAGAACTCCTCATCTTTCTCCCATGGAACAGCTTGTAGTTTCGAACTGCCAACCTTGAGGTTAGCAGCCCGATTTGTAACCACTACGCTACACTAAAAATACAACAGGGGAAGAGCTAAAGTAGAGCTGACCATGATGACGCAAATGAAGTAAAACTTCCTGGACCTTTATTTGATTATGGCACACATCTGAAAATGAGAAAGAAAAAAAAAATCTGTTAGCGTGCTTGGTAAAATGGAGGGTCAATGAAAAACAGGAAGACACCAAAAAGATTGAAACAGTGGCAGTAATAATGTGCTCAAGCATAGAAATTATGAAGATGGTGTAGGACTGGGCAGTGTTTATCTGTGTTGTACATAGGGTCGCTATGAGTTGGAACAAACTACAAACTCGATGACACCTAAACACAACAACAAAAAGGTAAGTAAAAGAACTACTCATTTGGCAAAATTTTTAAAAAGATAAAATGTAAAAATGATTGTGTAGAAATTGCTCTACAGTATTTCATTGTAATCCCTTTATTATAGCTTCAATTCTAAAGCTCTTACTTTGTGGAGCACTGTGGTTTGAAATAGAATCCCTATCTCCAATCTTAATCTTGAAATACACTGAGACTCCACTCAGCTGAAGCCTGTCCATCATGGGCGATCCTGCTGATATTTAAAATACAGCTGGCATAGCTTCCACCATCACAGCAACAGAACAGCCACCAAATGTGACACACTAATGGAGAAGTGGCTTGATTTGATTACTGACAAGTAATACAACAGTTTTTCCTTCAGACAATGTGCACTAAAAGTAGAATACAAAGCCCCAGGTCAACCCAGGAAAGGGCAGTCTTGCCTTGTGGAATTTTCCTGGGCAGGTTCTTAATGATTTACAGATATAAGTCATCTAGAAATTCTGGAACCAGTAGATAGGAGTTAGGGATGCAGATCTCCAGTCACATACCCTGACCACTACTCAGTCTGGTGGCCAAAGTATCCTATAAACCATTTTAATCAGCAGTTTTATGTATGCAGTCCACAAATGGTCCTTTCCATGCTTCTGTAGTCCTGCCTGAGATAGAAATGAATTGATCTATTGCCAGTTATGATTGTGTGATGCTATCCTTTCTTTCTGTTTTCTATAATTAGCCCCATCTTGCCTTCAAGCTAATGGGTTCCCTAATTGAAATGATTAGTTTTTGTCTTGTCTTTGTACTATCTTAGGCTTAATAAAAGTGTCTCAATAGAATATGTTTGAATTGGGGACCTTTTTTTTTTCTATAGAACATCCTGATTATATTTAATACAAAAATAAATCATGATACTTTAATTTATAAAATGAAATAAGAATCAAACCAAATATCTAGTTTTGTTAGATAAAACCACAAAGTCGGTTTGAAACACAAGTTCAAACTCAACAGCCGCTCTTTGGGAATGTAAAAGGTTGCTACGAGTCAGAATCAACTTAACAGCACCTAACAACATTACATAAGGAGCTCTGGTAGCGTAGTGGTTACGAATCGGGCTGCGAACCTTAAGGTCAGCGGTTAGAAACTACCAGCCGCTCCGCGGGAGAAAGATGAGGCTTTCTACTCCCGTAAAGATTTACACCCTCGGAAACCCTGTACAGGGTCGCTATGGGTCGGAACCGACTCGACGGCACTTAACAACAACAACAACAACAACGTTACATAATTAAAACAATAAAATTTAGCATGCATATCTATGATAATATATGATGAGGAGGTATTCAAAATTTTGCAATCATATGGAATTAAAAGAAAACAGAATATTTCTACCAACTTTTTCAAATTCCCTAATAAATAGGGTCCTGGAGTGATGCTGAACTGCTAACAAGATCAGCAGTTCATATCAACCAGATGCTCACTTCTCAGGAACTGTATGTTGTTGTTTTAAGCACTGCAGTTCAAACTGACCTTGCAGTCCAGCATATTATAATACACACTGCCATACCAGCACTCCAGAAACCCTATTTGTTGTTGTTGCTAAATGCCATCGAGTCAGTTCTGACCCACAGCAATCCTGTGTAGGGTTTTCAGGAGCAGCTGGTGAGCTTGAACTGCCAACCTTGCAGTTCAAATGGCTTTGCAGTCTGGCACATTAACCCACAGTGCCACACAAGGACTCCAGAAACTCTGTACAGGTTCTTTATGAATCAGAACTGATTAGATGATGCCAACAACAACAACCTAACAAGAAAACACTTTTCTAAGCACCTTTATTTCAAGTTATTAATGCAAGTATATATAATTGTATGTATTTTTCTTTAGGAAACGAGATAAAAAGCACATAAAAAATGTTGCTTGCATGTTATTTTACTTTTCTCCTGAATTGCTATCTTCACCTTTTCATAAAACATGGGCACATTAATTGTGAATCACTCCTTGAAAAAAATATATATGAGGTGATTTTTTTTTTTCTGAGAATAGTTCTTGGAATATCCTGGATTCTCAAAGTGACTTTGGTATCTAAAATCATTACATAATCCTTGAGATTTTGTGCAAATTAGTAGGTTGAGAAAAGAAGTGTGTCTGGTGTCAAGGATCACATGAACAGTTAACAGTCAGGATTAGTGGGGAGTATGATTTAATCAATCATGCATATTTAATGGGACCTCATCATGATTATGTATTGAAACCAAAACAAGGCTTTGAACCAGTGTCTTAGATGACTAGTCCTGCTATACCAAAAATAACGTAAGTGGATGTTTTCATCGAACAGAAACTTTTTTTTTTCCTTGTAGATTAAGTGGCTTGTTTTTTTAAGTACCATGAAGTTAGTTATAACTCCTAGTGAACCTATGCACAACAAAACCTATATACAACAGAAAAAACACTGACTGGTCATCCTCACAGTCCATTGTTTTCATCACTGTCTGAATCCATCTTATTAGGGGTTTTTCTCTTTTTCACTAACCTTCCATTTTTTTCAAACATAATGTCTTGCTCTAGGTGCTAGACCCTTTTGATAATGTGTCCAACATATGAGAGCTGAATTCTTACCATCCTGACTTCTAAGGAGCATTATGGCAGTAATTCTTACAAAACAGATTTGATTATTCTTCTAGCAGTCCATGGTACTTTCAGTATTCTTCTCCAACAGCTTAACGTAAATGCATCAACTCGTCTAAGGTATTTCTACTTCATTATCCAACTTTCACATGTAAATGAGGCTATGGAAATACCATGGCTTGAATCAGGGGCACCTTAGTCTTCAAACTGATATCTTTACTCTTGAACAGTTTAAAGAGGCCTTGTGTAGCAGAATTGCCTTGTGCAATACATCATTTTATTACTTGACTGCTGCTTTCATGAATATTGATTGTTGATTCAAGCAAAATGAAGTCTTTGACAACTTCAATATTTTCTCCATTTATCATGATGTTATTTATTGGTCCATTGGGGAACATTTTTGTTTTCTTTGCATTGAGGGACAATCCATACTGAAGACTGGTTTTTGATCTTCATCTATAAGTATTTTAAGACCTCTTCACTTCTAGGCAGGATTTTTCAGCATATTTCAGGTTGTTAATGGGTCCTCCAATTCTGTTGCCACATTTGTTATTCTGTTCTTCTCCGCATACTAGAGCCTTTCAGATTATTTTCTCAGCAGACAGATTTATTAAGTATGCAGTAAGGATATAAACTTTTTGCTCACTTTTCCAGGTTTAAGCAATTTACTACCACCTTGTTCTGTTCTAACAACTGCATCTTATCTATGTACAGGTTCTTCATGAGCAAAATGTAGGGTCTGGAATATCTGTTCTTCACAAGGTTATCCATAATTTGTTATGATCCACATAGTCGAATGCTCTTGCATTATCACTAAATCACAAGTAAGCATCCTTCTGGAATTCTCTGCTTTTAGCGAAGATCCATCTGAAGTCAACAATGGTATTCCTATTTGCACATCCTCTTCTGAATCCAGTTTGAATTTCTGGCAACTCCCTATGGATGCACTGCTACAACCACTTTTGAAATAGGTTTAGCAAAATTTTACTGCTTCCAGAGCTGCCATCTGGATGAGACCACGTAGGGTAAGAATCAGAGCAGCTTGGAAGCCTGACAGAACTATGGAGATAAAGATGTGGACACTGTTTTTTTTTTTTTTCTTTTCTGTTCTGTTCACTGTCTCTTGCTGGTTGTGCACCTCCATTCAGGTGACTAAAGGGGGTGCCTGAGCGAGTGGACACCCCACCCCCACCCCTGGAAGGTTCTACTACACATGCACACAGATCATCTTGAAATTTAAAGTGACAGTTTCCACTTAAAACCAAACAGCAGTGCAACATGGCCACAGCCAGCCCTGAACTGTTTATCACTAGGAAAAAGACCTGAATGGGGATTGTGGAGCAGGACAGGCAGACTAAAAAGGAAATAGGCTGAAAATTAAATACTGAGTTACGTCACAATGACCAACAGTGGCATCTTGAAATTTCTCATGAAGAACAGAGAAAAGGGAAACCCATCTCTTGATCACATCTACCTGGAGGCAATCATAAAACATAAAAAAAAAAAATACCAAAATGTACACCCATCTAAGTATTAAGGCCACAGATAACTCCTGAATATGCCCCAGAAGCAGAAATATGTCCAGAAACGAGATAAAGTGACTGAGGCAGGAAGTAGACCTACACTCCATACTGTAAGGTGGGCAGACTTTGAAAATTTTTAAATAAGCTGGAAGTAGACCTACACTCCATACTGTAAGGTGGGCAGACTTTGAAAATTTTTACCAAGGAATTCAGAAAAAAATATTATAAAATGTATCAAAACAC
>NW_006408914.1:203640-204531 GCF_000296735.1 Chrysochloris asiatica
CATGCTGGGTAAAGTGGAGGGTCAGAGAAAAAGAGGAAGACCCCTAACGAGATGGATTGGCCAGGTGGCATCATTGATGGACTGAAGTGTGGCATCGGTAGTGAGGTTGGCCCAGAATTGGACATTGTTTCGTTCTGCTGTTCATGGGGTCGCTGTGAGTTGGTTCCAACTTGATGGCACCTGACAACAACATGGATGTAGTAGCTCCAAAAAGGGAATAAATCTTTAGAGCAAGGATCACTCCCACCCCTTGATACACAAGGTTGATAAGGATGGGCAACTTAGACATTGGCTAACCAAAATGGGGAGGCTACAAAGGCATGAAGTGACTGGCTTACAAGCTTTCAAGAAGGAACCTAGTTCCAGATGAGGTGGTGAAGGTAGAATCTCTGCTGAATGGTTTCCAATCTGTTGCGACAGGGCTAATTAAAGGTGATGGGGATAAAACTCTTGTGGTACAACGGTGAATAATTGCTATCAGGACTGACTGTGAGGGTTGGAAATGTAAAGACAAATATTTTGTACCAAAAGGAGGGGTGTGATTGATTTTGCAGTCCATGATCGGAGGTCCCTGGGACCATCAAATGAGAAGGGTGGAGTGTGGGACACTATCCAGAGATGCACTCACACCAGAAATGGAAGCATGGATAATGATGTGGACAGATGGAGTGGCTGGGGACACTGGACTCAGGGAGGGAGAGGCTTGGGGAAGGCCTGTGGGGTGCACCCTTTGGTTGTTTGATGATGCATGAAGGGGATTGTAATTATTGCAATGAAACAAAATATGATAGGATGAATGTATAACTGGTGTTCTCCCATGTAAACCCACATAATTCAAAATAAAACTTTAAACAAACAAACAAACAAACAAACAAACAAACAAATAAATAA
>NW_006408914.1:204631-211420 GCF_000296735.1 Chrysochloris asiatica
GCCTAAGATTCATGTTGGATAACATGAAGAGGAATAACTTAAGAATTATCAGCATTCTGTAACCGGAAGAATCACACAAGTTCACAGACAAGATAGTTGAAGAGCTGCTGGAAGAAAATTTCCCTAACATCAATCCTTTTCAGGATTGAAAAGCAAAAGATAAGCATTCTAAAGCTTATTGAACCCCAGGAAGGATAGGCTATAAAAGAAAATCATCAAGACATATAATAATCAAGCTCTCTAAATTCAAAGATAATTATAGAATCATGAAAGCAGCTATGGAAAAGAGAAGTGTAACATACAAAGGCAAGCAAATCAGATTAAGCTCGGCTCTCTCAACAAAAACCATGCAGCCAAGAAGGCAATGGGAGACATATATAAAATCATGAAATAAAAAAACTGTCCACAAAGAATCCTCTACTCAGCAAAGCTGTCAATCAAATATAATAGTGTAATCAAAACATTCCAGTATAAACAGAAGCTAAGGGATTTTGCCAAAGTCAACCCCGCTATGAAAAACATCCTAAAGGAAGTTCTGTGGACTGAGGACCAACAAGAGCAGACAACAACCAGAGAATGACGTATGTGGCAGGATCACATGGAACTCAATTGACAAATGGAAGAGTCAAGAATAAAATAATATTATAAGAACAGAGGATCTAGGAGGCCAGTCTATGATAAAAGCAATTACAATGTGAAAGAAAGTAAACACAGAGGAACAGACAACCAGCTGGTGAGAAGGTCATCTAGATTACAGAATAAATTGTCTGCAATCTATCTTAAAGAGACTGTCTTAAATACAGGGAACAGTTAATGGAATATAAGGTAACCACAACAGTGGGGTTGGGGTTGGGGGCTTAGTTCGTGTGTTGGGGAGGGCAACACAAGAAGAGGGGAGAGGTGGAAGAACAAGATAGATAGGGAATACTGAGACAGGTTTGCATGGCCTAAGTGGGACAGAGGTAAATAGTGATGCATGCTCAAACTTGGAACAACAGGGATCTTTGATACAGGAAACTAGGCATAGTTTGAAAAGGGGAAATAATCCTAAAATGCTTGACTGTCTTATGAATACTGGTTTCCCTTGCCTACTATTGTAAAATGGATACTTAAGTGGGAAAGAAAGGAATGTAGAGAAACATGGTTACAGAAAACTTTTAAGCCCGTCTTCAGCCTATAACTGATTGGAATACCTAGAAGGGGTTCTAGAACTTGTTCAGTGAAATAGGCCTCTTGCAAAGCCTTTGCAGAGTATATGACCTTAAGTGGAATGCTGAGTCCCATCCAGAACCTTATGATGTGGGACATTCCCACTAGAAAGATCAAGCAGACCAGCCTGGTGTTGGGGACGACATACGCAAGCACTGAAATGCTGTGGCCCTGTGACAAAATGGATGAAAATCCAACCCCAAGGCCCTCCTCAGGATTGCGAGCCATGGACCCTGAGGGCCAAGGAAGTGACCTCCTGAAGTCCCGGTGTCTTGGTTTTTGCATACTCACTGGATGGCTACCTCTGTACAATTCCTTCTAGTCTCATATTGTTCATTCTGTACTTGTTCTTTATGTTTCTAACTCCAGTAATTGTAGCTTCTCGGAAAATGGTTTCTTTTGATGTAGACTTTGCCTCTCTTAAAGGCTCCACTGTAAATGTCACTGCCTTGAAGGTGTTAGCAGTGCGTGGGGCCTGGGAACAAATCTTTTTGAGGAACAGGCTATAGCCACCTGGGATGAATGTCAGAACTGCTCCCTATCTAACTATTCAGTTATGTTTGATATTAACTTGAAGCATGAGCTCTTGATGTCCGTGTACAACAATGGGATCGAAACCCCCTCTGGGGTTGAGGCAGTAAAGCTTCCTCAAATGACTCAGGAAAACAGGAACAAGCATATTGGGATTATGAGGAGACGTTCTGGAGAAAACTTCTCAGGATTTACAAATGAAATGGAATGGTAAATTCTGGGAATACTGGATTAAGGGACAATGGTAGCAGCCCCTTCAAACCGCCCCTGGCTATAATCAGCTTGATCCAGATGCTCTTCTTCCCCCTGAAGGAATGTGAATGTGAGATATCGCCTTCTTGGGAAGGTTGAGACTCGTCTCTCACCTTCCCTGGGACTGTAGCAAGAAAAGATTACTAGCTTAACAAATAAAGCTAAACGTTTGAAATCTTGTTCAAATGCATGTATTTGCAAAGCATAGAAAAAACAGCTTAAATCCCTTCAGAAACTATAAATGAACCTTTATATGAGCTTTTAAGTCTTTCACCTTTACCCCCTAGTGATTAAGTGTTAAAAGTATGTTAGACGTCCTTGAGTAACTGCAAGTCACTGCCCTAGGTCATGTAGGCCTAAAGGTTAATCTATAATAGCTTACTTGACCTTTCCCTATAGAGATAAAAATGTTAGATTAGTAAGAAACTCATGCTGTATTCAGGTATTATCTTAAAGATTGTCTCTGTGACTCATTAAGCATTGTCTCATCTGAATAATCACATTCTTCTTCTGTAAAGATCTCTTCCTTAAAAAAAGGAGAATAAAAGACTGGGGTGGAGCTAATTCTGTGTGCATTCTTGACAGCAGGACTATCTGCCTGTCAGCTTGCATCCACTCTGGTCTCCGAGTGTTTCTTTCTCTTTCGCCTCTCCAGACATCCCACCTTAATGTACTCACTCCCTTGTCAATGCTGGACCCTGGAAACCTGGAACAGCTAGAGCAACAGAAGATAGATCTTCAAAGAAAGGTCATCAGGGAAATCCTAAAAGAAAAATGTCAGCATGACTGGTTAATACAAGAATAAGCAAGCTGTTCACTGGGAAGCCATCAAGACAAGCAATCAAGTTCCTTCAGGACAAACTCCCCTCTAAGACTGAAACTCAAAGGGAACACATGAGCAGGCATGTAAGCTTGCTGGCAACCACACTGGTCTAGTGTTGAGTGGAAGCAGGGGAAAGACAGCAATGAAGAAATGGGTTGAGTTCAACAACAGTCTATTGACTCCTGTTGACATGGAGATGAGAGAGAGAAGTGGAAGGGCTGGTTGGTCCACAGTGTGATGAGACCTGGGAACACTTGAGACCATGGACAAGGACATGGCCACAGAGGGCTAGAGCTGAGAGTGAAGCATCCAGCTAATATGAAGTGAGGGGAGATGCACAAGAACACCCAAACATGTAGGCAGTACTCTTTTGACCTAGCCTCAATGTCTTAATAGTCAGAACTAGACTAGAGGAAGATTATAACAACAACAACAACAACAAAATTGATAAAATAAACAAGGGTAAATTGCTATAATTTGATGAACCTGACCATACTCATAGAGGTAATAACTCTAAATACCAATAGAGAGGGAAGGAGTCTTCATATCAAGTACCATTGCTATCCCCTCTGTATACGAGGTAGATTGAGACGGGCAACTTTGACATTGGCTACCTAAAATGAGCTGGAGGCAGACAAAGGCTTTCTAGAAGAGGAAGAGCAGGCTTTGGATTTTCCTGTGAAGGGACTCAGAAGAATGATATGGAAACAAATTAAAATGCTCCGAAAGTGGTGGAGGAAAATAAGGAAGAATCAGGAAAGTAATACAGGAGCAATCAAACAACATATATACAACATTGGAAACAATTAAAAACTTGCAAAAAGAGGTCCAGATGACTAATATTAAAATATCAGAAATGGACAATATACTGAAAGAGGAAAGGAGCAGAATTGAAAAGATGGAAGCCAGAACCAGTGAGATGGAAGACAAATTTCTCAATACTGGTAAGATAGAAGAGCAAGCAGAAAAAAGGATAAAAAAAATCAGAAGAGAGTCTAAGATTCATGCTGGATAACATGCAGAGGAATAACTTAAGAATAATTGGCATTCTGGAACAGGAAGAATCACAGAAGTCCACAGAAGAGATAGTTGGAGAGATTCTGGAAAAAAATTTCCTTAACATCTCGAAGAATCAGAAGATAAACATTCAAGAAGCTGAATGTACCTTGGGAAGGATAAACCCCAAAAGAAAATCACCAGGACACATCATAATTAAATTCTCCAAAATCAAAGAAAAGGAGAGAATCCTAAAAGCAGCCAATGGAAAGAAAGAGAGGTTTACTTACAAAGGAAAGCAAATAAGATTAAGTTCTGTTTTCCCAGCAGAAACTATGCAGGCAAGAAGGCAATGGGGAGACATATATAAAACCCTAAACAAACAAACAAACAAAACAAAACAAAATCTGCCAACCAAGAATCATCTATCCAGCAAAACTGTCAATCAAATATAATGGTGCAATCAAAACATACCAGGATAAACAGAAGCTAAGAGACTTTGTCAAAGCCAATCCACAGCTTCAAAACATCCTAAAGGGAGTTCTTTGGACTGAAAACCAGCAAGAAC
This sequence comes from Chrysochloris asiatica, assembly GCF_000296735.1. Lineage (NCBI taxonomy): Eukaryota > Metazoa > Chordata > Mammalia > Afrosoricida > Chrysochloridae > Chrysochloris > Chrysochloris asiatica. The sequence goes on from NW_006408914.1 coordinate 209,011, forward strand.
ACATAACAACAAAGAGAGATTGACAGACCTGGCAACACCACCTGAAACTTAGATGACAGAGAGCAGACTCCAGAACACAACAAAATTACAACAATGAATTCAAAGGATCTGGGAGGTCAAATGAAGGTCAAAATAATAGCAATGTCAAAAAAGGGGGAAATATAGGAACAGAGCTCCAAGTAGTGAGGAGATCAGGTAAATTACAGGATACAATAGACTGTCTTAAATGGAGGGAAAATAAATAGATTATAGGGTACCCCAAAGAAAGTGAATAATTCACAAATCACCATGAAAATGAACATCCAAGCAGAACAAGGAAACATGAAAACTAATAAGAAATTGACAAGAAATAGCACAAACAACACAAACTCAGAAAAAGAAGGCATGCAGACGAAAGGAATGAACAACACTACAAAAATTTAAAATAATGGTGGCAATTAATTTATTCCTATCGATAATTACACAGAATGGCAATGGATTAAATGCACCAGTGAAGAGACAGAGAGTGGCAAAATGGAGAAGAAAACAAGACCCTTCAATATGCTGCCTGCAAGAGACACACCTTAAACACAAAGACAAAAACAGAATAAAAGTTAAAGGATGGAAAAAAAAAAGATATACCAAGTAAACTGCAGTAATAAACAAGCAGGAGTAGAATACTAATCTCTGATAAAGTAAACTTTAAGACAAAAACCATCATAAGAGATAAAGAAGGACACTATCTCATAATCAAAGGGTCAATTAAGCAAGACAACATAACCATAATAAATTTCTACAGCAAAGATCAAAAAAGTAGAGGACAATAAATGCTGGCGAGGATGTGGAGAGACTGGGACCCTCCTACATTGTTGGTGAGATTGCAAAATGGTCCAACCACTCTGGAAAGCAATATGGTGCTTCTTCAGAAGGTTGGAAATAGAAATACCTTATGACCCAGCTATTTGTCTCCTTGGTTTTTACCCACAAGAAATATGAGCCATAACACGAATATATATATGTACACCAATGTTCATAGCAGCGTTATGTACAATAGCAAAACGTTGGGGACAGCCTAAGTGTCAATCAATTGAATAATGGAAAAACAAACTGTGATACATATACACAATGGAATACTATGCTACCTTGAAGAGCAACAAGGAAGCTGCAAGCCAATGCATAACATTGATGAAATTTGAGGACATTATGCTGAGTGAAATTAGTCAGTCACGAAAATAAAAATACTGCATAGGACCATTATTGTAAAAGATTAAGAAAAAGAACCCAACCTAAAAGGGGGAAAAATGTATATATATATATATTGCTGGTCACTGAGTTGTATGGGATTAGGTGAGGGGAGGGAGGAAGGAAAAGATAGTGCACAGGGTAGGGAATAGACACAGGATCGCTTGGGTGTTGGGGTCGGTGGGGGCACAACACAAGAAGGGAGAGGGAATGGAAGATCAAGGTGGATGGGAAAATAGGCAGGTTTACATGGACTAAGTGGGTCAGAGGTAAATGATGATGTATGCACACCTTGGAACAATAGGGCTCTGGAATACATGTATTGAGGCATAGTTTGAATAGTAAAAGAGGAAAAATAATGTATAGATATTTGGCTGTCTTTTGAATCTTGGTTTCCCTTGCCTACCATTGTAAAATAGACTCTTGAGGGGGAGATAAAAAAAAAAATAGCTGGAAACATCACGATAGAAAGCTTGCAAGTCTGTCTTCAGCCTATAACTGATTGGAATACCTTAAATGGAGTTAGCAGTTGCCCAGTAAAAGGCTTCCTGTGGAGCCTTTGCATTGCATAATACCATAGGTGGAATCCTGAACCCCATTTAGAATCGTCTGAAGTGCAAAATTTCCACTTCAAAGGACAAGTAGACTAGCCTGGAGTGGCTAGAACAACAGAAGAGACTTCGTGAAAGAAGGACTGGAACAAAAATAAAAAAAAAAACTATAACAGCAGTCTGATTGCCTACTAGAAGAACAAGCAAGCTGTTTGCCCAGGAGACATCAAGGCAAGTGGTTGGGTTCCCATAGAGCAAACCCCCTTCCAAGACTAAGACTCAAATGGCATACAGAAACAGGCATATGGCTTAGCTGGTGACCACATTGGTCACCGATAAGGGGAAGAGGGGGGAAAACATCAATGAAGTTGGGAGCTAAGTCTGACCACATTCAATAGACTCCTGTGAACTTGGGAGGACCTTGTTGGACAGCAGTATGGCAAGAACTGGTGACTCCTGGGCCCAGAGGCAGTGAAATGTACAAAGAGAACTGGAGTGGCGAGTGCACCCAGCTGATATGAAGTGAGGGAAGATGCACAAGAACACACATACTTGCAGATAGTACCCACTTGATGTGGCTTTAATGGTTGGATGATCAGAACTTGACTAGAAAACGAAAGAAGATTAAAAAAAAAAAA
>NW_006408914.1:214335-233672 GCF_000296735.1 Chrysochloris asiatica
AAGGAACCCTAGTTGTTCTGGTCATCGATTGTTTGAATTTTCATGAACTAGAGCTAAGCCAGATGAGTGAGTAAACTATCAGATGTTTTGAGATCCCAAATTTAAGCTACTCCAGCTGATGGTGAGTAGAGTATATCAGGAGACAAGATATCCCTGCTGATCTTTACCCAGTTTGCAGATTCAAGTGTAAATTAATGTCATCATTGTTTTAAATAAAAAAAAAAAAAAAAGAAGCTAAAGTGAATAGAAAGAAATACTGTTAATGGATGGTACATGAAGGGGATTATAGTCATTGTAATGAAACAAGGTGTATGATTTGTTGAATATAAAACTGATGATCTGCCTTGTAAACTTTAAATCAATCCACAATAAAAACCTTATAAACATACCATTGAATATTAATCATATAGTACCATTTTAAATGACTCAACACTGACCATTTATTTTTGGAACAGTGGCTCTTTGTATTACTTCTATCTCTTTTGATGCTACCAGCATCATTCAATATTTTGCCCATAAATTCTTTCAACATTTCAACTCGATGCTTGAATTTTTTCTTCAGTTCCCTCAGCTTGAAAAATGCTGAGTGTGTTTTTCCCTTTTGGTTTTCTAACTCCAGGTCTTTGCACATTTCATTATATTTGACTTTTTCTTCTCACATTGCCTTTGGAATGTTCTGCTAAGCTTTTTTGTCCATCTTTTCTCCCGTCATTTTAATTTCTCTAAGCTCAAGAGCAAGTTTCTGAGTCTCTAATGACATCTAATTAGGTCTTTTCTGCCCCCCCCATCTTTAAATAACCTTATGTTTTCTTCATGTATGATGTTTCTTATGTCATCCCACAACTTTTGTGGTCTCCAATAATTAATTAGTGCATCAAATTTAGAGCTATATTAGCATTGTTGTTGTTGTTGTTAAGTGCCATCGTGTTGATGGCAGAACGCCTCATCTTTCTCCCGCGGAATCGCTGGTAGTTTCAAACTGCTGACCTTGCGGTTCACAGCCCGATTCGTAACCACTATGTTACCAGAGCTCCTTATGAATAGGGCTGCTAACCTCAAGGTCAGCAGTTCGAAACTACCAGTGTTTCTGTAGGTGAAAGATGAGGCTTTCTGTTCCCATAATGATTTACAGCCTCAGAAACCCTGTGCAGAGTCACTATGAGTTGGAACCGACTCCACGGTACTTAACAACAACAACAATTTGTTTTTGGGAAGTTTTCTAAGGTGACTTTGGATATGTTGTTGTTGTTAAGTGCCATCGAGTTGGTTCCAACCCATAGCAACCCTGTATAGGGTTTCCAAGGAACAGCTGGTGAGCTTGAACCACCTAACTTGCAGCTCAAATAACTTTGCAGTCTGACACATTAGCCTACAGCGCCACACCAGGATACGCTCAAGTTCAAATTTTCACTCTCATGAAAACCATTGTTCATCTTCAGCCTGAACATGGATATGAGCAATTGATAGTCTGTCTCACATTCTGCCTTTCAGCCTTGTTTGGAGTGATTATATGGAGCTTTTCCACCATTTCTCTCCACAGATGCAGTAAATTCGATTTCTATATTTGCCATCTGGTGAAGTCCATGTGCATAATGAATCACTTTTTATGTTTAAAAAAGCTATTTGAAGTGAATAAGTCACTGGTCTTGAAAAATTCTATCATGCAATCCCCAGCATCATTTTATCACCAAGGCCTTATTTTCCAACTATTGATCCTTGCTCTCTGTTTTGTATCTTTATATTCTAATCACCAGTAATTACTAATACATCTTGATTGCATGTTTGATCAATTTCAGACTGAAGAAGTTGATGAAATTCTTCAATTTCATTATTACTGACTTTTAGTGGTTGGGGCATAAGTTTGAATAATAGTGGTATTTACTGGTTTTCCTTGTAGTGGTATGGATACTATCCTATCACAGATTGCATTATGCTTTAAAATAGTACTTGAAATATTCTTCTTGATGATGATGATCCTTCTCGCATTTAAAGTGGTGGCATAGCTTCCAGCTTCAGGGCAACACGTTGTTGTTGTTGTTATGTGCTGTGGAGTCGGTTCCGATTCATAGCGACCCTGTACAGGGTTTCTGAAGCTGGAAATCTTTACGGGAGCAGAAAGCCTCATGGAACAGCTGGTGATTTTGAACTGCTGACCCTGAGGTTCGCAGCCCGATTCGTTACCACTACACTACCAGAGCTCCTTAGAGCAACACATACACCACCAAAATACCACAAACTGAGAGATGAGAGATGAGTCACCATTGCTGTTAGAGGAACCTTAGTATATTATCATTAATAATTTGACTTCCATATGTCCCACACTGACTGGTGGACCACAGTGTTTTTTGAGTATTCAGGAATTAGTGTTGATTCAGAGCTGGCATTTATTAATCTCTGAAAATAGAAGATGGCCACATTTTACCTCTCAGACATCTGACATGTTACCTGTAAGAACCATTCCCTGGAGAAGGACATCATACTTTGTGAAGTACAGAGTCTACAAAGAAAAAGCAGACACCAATGGTTTCAAATGTAGCAATTCTGAGTATGGTGCAGGACTGGACAATGTTTAAGTCTGGTTTGCATAGGATTACTATGAGTTGTAACTGACTTGACGGCACAGAACATCAGCACTAACAACAATGTCTTCAGCTTCCTCATTATCTGCTCATATGTTCCCATCTCACCTTTCCAGATCCAATTTCTTCCCAATTAATGTCCTCACTGTAACATCAGAAACCATTAGAGATTGAGCATTTAGTTGAAATTTTAATTCAGCCACTTTTATGAGAAAATTCTGGGTTTGGTTTTCAGCAATTTCAGCTGTCATTACAAGAAATAAGGTTTTCTTTCAGGGAATAAATAGAAACTTTGAGGTTGTTATTTGGGACTTGAAATGTAATTCCTTAGCCCTAAGTCATCTCTTTCTTTTATCACTTGGTCTATTGAAAACAAGTCTAACTAACTAACTTCTCTATAATTCTCAATCTGACAATGTGTCTGAAAAGTATCAAACACAGAATCATCAAAGCCTCATTTATCTCCAATATTTAGTCTATTAGTGGTGATATTTTGCATATATATATTGCCACCTCACACCATGGATTAGCAGTGAACTTGGATTCTTTAATAGTATAGGAAGTGTTATAGTGCATTTAATATTAGTCATACTTAATAACCAATATATAAAACTCATCCTTATGATTTTGCTTCTGTAGAACTACTCTCAGTACCAAATAATTTACACTGGATCCTCTAGAGAAGCAAAACCAGTGTGTGTGTGTGTGTGTGTGTGTGTGTGTGTGTGTGTGTGTGTATTTAGAGAGAGAGAGAGATTTGTATCAAGGAAATATTTTACACAGTTGTGGAAGTGGTCAAGTGGTTCGATATCAGACTGAAGGCACCTGTCTCATGTAACTGCAATGTTGATGAACCAAGATCAGGTCAGACGGTAGGCAGGCAGGCAGATCACAGAAGTAGAAGGCCAACTACAGACAACTCAAAGAATTGGCAAGCAATAGAATAGACCACTTGTTCAAGTAAAAAAAAAAAACAACAACCAGAAGACGGATGATGAGCCATTTGCAGAACCCAAACCCAGAAGAAAGAATGCAAGCTTTGACCAAAGGTTTAATACATTAGAAACAGACCACAGCCATGAGGAGATTTCCTTTCAGTTGATAGGCTGGTCACAGAGTATTTTATCTTAGGGAATTACTACATAATAACTGCCCAAACACAGCTAATCCTGTTCCAGTCAACTTGACATAAAACTGTAACTACCACACTAAGAAAGACAAGCAGGTGGCTACTGGATTCCCAATCAACAGCATAGAACACAGCATCTTAGTGGAATCTAGAGATCAGTACACTTAAAGATTAACATTTTATTTGGCACATTTTATACTACACTGATAAAATATCAAACATATGTTTTAGGTAGTACATTCATATCTTACTAGAAAAAAATCTAGCAAGGCATATGTGAAACAAAGATTTTCATATCAAATATAATAGCATATCAGGAGGGTTAGAAGTTTAACATGTTTAAACATAAAAGAGAAGTAAAGATCCATGAATTCAAATATGTTATACTAAGAAGAACAACAATTAGTTTTTTTTGAAAATCATTATTCTGCATATCATAAAAATATAATATATTTCACTATAATGAATTAGATGTAGAACATAAAAAGGAGTAAGTAAATATATAGGAGTGTCTCTCATGGTTGCTTTAATTTGTGATTTTGTTTTCACTATAGTACTAATTTACTCCTTGCTGCTCAGATCACTTGAAATCTTTATTAAGCATCCAAAAGTGCCTAAATTACATTCAGAAGGAACTTAGAAATTAGCTCATTATAGTCCTCCTCAATTGAAAAATTGCATGTCATCTTTTAAATTTGTGGTTAATGATATTTTACTTAAAAATTAAAATTTAATTTATTTAATGATTCAATCAAGCAAATTCAGCTATAAATATTACTTAATTGATTAAGTGTATTTTATCATATTGACCTATATATGTATTTCAACATTAATTTTATGTTCTACACAGTTGCTTCTAATTAAAGAGACATACATAAAATTGCAATAATATACACAATATAAAAGGAGGTCTGATGGCGTAGTGGTTACGAATTGGACTGCTAACATCAGGGTCAGCAGTCTGAAACTACCAGCTGTTCCATGGGAGAAAGATGAGGCTTTCTGTTCCCTAAAGATTTATAGTCACAGAAACCCTGTTCAGGGTTGCTATGAGTCAGAAATGACTCCACAGCACATAACAACAGCAACACAAAATAAAGATACAAAATTGTTTTAAGTAGAATATTCATATGTTAGGTCAAAGTTTCATTATGCTACTCTGTTCTCTGATTATTACTAAGAGAATAACATCCAATGTAGTAGCACAAATTTTTATTGTTAAGCTATTTGAAACTACCACCTGCTCCATGGAAGAAAGATGAGGCTTTCTGCTCCCATAAAGATTTACAGCCTCAGAAACCCTGTACAGGGTCACTATGAGTCTTAACTGACTCCAAGGCAAATGACTACAACAGCAAGCTGTCACTTAAGCTCTGATTTATACAAACAACACAAATACATAAATAAAACAAAAAAGAAGCACAAAAAACATCAAATGACAAGGATGGCAATCTTACTTATATCAATTTTGTTGTTTGGTACCCTAGAGTCTGCTCTGACACATAACAACTTATGCTTAATATAAGGAAATATTGCCCCAACCCCTGTCATCCTCACAATTGTTGTTTAAGCACACTTTGAAGTCCCTGCATGAATATATCTTATTGGGGGTCTTCTTAATTTTTACTGATACAAAATATGATGTCTTTATCCAAGGACTGGTTCCTCCTGATATCATGTCCAAAGTGGGAAATGTAATTTCATCATTTTAACTTCTAAAGAACATTCTGACTATTTCTTCCAAGACAGATTTGCTTGTTTTTCTAGCAGTCTGTGGTACTTTCAGTATCTTTTGACATTGTCATAATTTAAAAGCATCAATTTTTCTCTGGTCTTCCTTATTCATTGTTCGACTTTCACACACATGAAGCACTTTTATCAGGTGCAACACATTTATCCAATGTTATCCATCGTTTGATTTTTAAACTGCTGCTTTCATGAGCATTGATGCTGATCCAAGTAAAATTAAATACTGGGCAACTTCAAATTTTTCTACATTTATCTTAATGCAGTTTATTGGCTCAGTTGACAATTAACCCACCATGCTACCAGTCATTATTTCTGTTGTTGGAAAATGTATCTACTATGAAGAAAAAATTGGTCTTACAAAATTCTGTCATGCAATCTCAAGCATTACTTTTATCACCGAGGCCATATTTTCCATATACTAATCCCTCTTCTTGATTTCCAACTTTCACATTCCAAATCACCAGTAATTATTAAAGCATATTGATTGCATGTTTGATCAATTTCTGACTTTGAATAATAGTTGTATTAATTAATTAGTTATACATTTAGGCATATAGACATTATCCTATATGTATTTTAATATTGTAATTTAAGATAAAACTTGTCATGCTGTTTTAGACAATGATTGTAATTCCATTTCTTTTCAATTTGTCATTCTCATAATAGTAAACCATATGACTGTCAGATTAAAAATATCCAATATCTGTCCATTTCAGCTCAATAATGGCAAGTATATCAGTCTTAATGTGTTTTTGTTAATGTGTTTCAGTTTTAATGACTTCCAATTTTCCTAGATTCATGCTTCACACATTCTATATTGTGATAAATGCATGTTTGTAGCAGTTTCTTGTCATTTTGTTTAAGGTAGGTCATATCTGCAAATGAAGGACCTGGAAGCATTGTTTTATCCAAACCATTAAGACTGACTCTACTTTGAGAAGGCAGCTTTTAATCAGCTGTATTTTGTGGACCTCTTCAACTTGAGTGGCTCATCCTCCTGTATTATATCAAGCAATGTTTCACTGCTTTTTATAAGATTTTCAGGAACTATTCCATCAAAAAGTAGACCGTCTATTCATTTTTGCTAATCTGTTCTTAATTGCAATCTCTACTGAAACCTTTCCACCATGGGTGATCTTGCTGGTGTTTTAAACACCAGTGGCATAGTTTCCAACATAACAGAAAACACAAGATACCGGATAGAAAACAGACACACCTGGGTAGAAATAATTTATAGTCTATCAATAAAATATTTTAATACAATGATGTTTGTTTATCCAATATATATTTAATGGACCGAATGGGTAGCAAATATGATTATGAAAAACTCTTGATGCAAATCTTAAGATTAGGGAGAAGTGCAGTGAAGACCTCTGACAGTAATAACACAGAACACAGGATGAAGCAGGTTCAGGGGATGGTCCCCAAACTCTGAACTAAATAGAAAGGATTATTTAGAAAGTTTGAAAGCTTACATAGAAGGAAATTTGTAGCAGAAGCAAGAAAACTGAAATGTTTTTCTAAATGGCCAGGCTGAGCAGATCCTGGAGTTTCCATCTGAGGCGAGATGGAGTAGGGAAGGATCAAAGCCACCATGGATGCTTGATCCAACCTTGGAGATCAGGTGTGCACGTTCTTTTTCTTTTCTTTTTTTGGTCTCTGTCCATTGGTCTCTCACTGTCTGTTCCTCTCCATTCTGATGACAGAAGGGGGTGCCTGAGTGAGTGGACACTCCATATCCCTGGAGGGTTCTACTACACATATGCACAGATCTGCTCAGCAAAATTTAAAGGGAAAGGTTCTACTTAAAATCAAAGGGAAAAACAAAATGGCTACAGCTGACCCTGATCTCTTAATCACCAGGAAAAAAGCCTGAACAGGGTTGTGGAGTGGGAGAGAGAGACAGATTAAAATGGAAAGATGCCAAAAATTAAATCCTGAGTTACATCATAAAGATCAACAATGACATCTTGAAATTTCGTAGGCAGCCTTGAAGACAAGAAGCTGAGGGAGGAACATTAGAGTCACACTCATATTTTGCTACAGAATCCCCCCCCCCTCCATTCTCTTTTCTGTGATTCCAGACTATCGTACTCAACCTGTCTTTTTGGCTGTTGTTGTTGTTGTGTTTTATGGTTCCTTGTTAACATTTAAGGGGCTGTTTATCTGCCTACATTACTCACAAAGAGACAGAAATTATGGTCATACAGTCACACTCTATAAAATTCCACCATCCAGGCAAGAGCCAATACCAGCTGCTATACACCAGATAGGCAGCCAACACTGGCTGCAGTCACTCTGAGTTGAATAAGAAGAAGAGTGAAAAGAGAAGCCCATCTCCTGATCACATCTACCTGGAAGCAACCAGAAAGCATAAGAAAACATCAACATACATTCATCTAATTATTGGTGTCACAGCTAACTATTAAAGATGATCAAGAAACACATGACCACATCAGCACATGTCCAGAAAAAATATAGAATGACTGTGACAAATGAACAGGAAATAGATTTAGATATCACATTGAAAGGAGAGCAGGCTTTGGAAATGCCTGAGAAGGAATTGAGGCAAATGCTAATGAGGTGTATCCTAATACATCACAGAGAGGTTGAGAAAAACAAGGAAGAAGTGAGGAAAGCACTACAAGAACAATCAAGGAAGATAGATACAGCATTAAAAACAATTCAAAATCTGCAAAAACAGGTCTAAATAATTTATAATAAAATATCAGAAATGGACAACACATTGAAAGGACAAAGGGATAGAATTGAAGAGATGGAAGCCAGAAATAACGAGCGTCAAGACAAATCTCTCAATACTATAAAGATAGAAGAGTAAGCAGAAAAAATGATTAAAAAATCTGAAGAAAATGTAGGATTCATGTTGGGCAACATGAAAAGGAATAACTTAAGAATTATTGGCATTCTACAACAGGAGGAATCACAGAAGTCCACAGAGGAGATAGTTGAAGAGCTCTTGGAAGAGAATTACCCTAACATCCTGAAAAATTAAAAGGCAAGCATGCAAGAAGCTGAACTAACCCCAGGAAGGATAGAACCCAAAAGAAAATCACCAAGACATATCAGAATCAAGCTTTCCATAATCAAAACAAGGAAAGAATCCCGAAAGCAGCTAGGGAAAAGAGAAGTGTTACATAAAAAAGGCAAGCAAGTCAGATCAAGCTCTGATTTATCAGCAAAAATCATGCAGGAAAGCAGGCAAACTCTGAAAGAAAAAAAAAAAAAAATCTGAAAGAAAAAACAAAAACAAAAACAAAAAACTGCCAATCAAGAATCATTTCCCAGCAAAGCTGTCAATCAAATACAATGGTGTAATAAAAACATTCCTGGATAAACAGAAGTTAAGGGACTTTTCCAAAGCCAACCCTGCACTTCAAAACATCCTAAAGAAAGTTCTTTGGACTAAGAGAACCAACAGGAATAGATGACAACCAGAGATTGACATACATGGCAGCACTACCCAGAACTGAATTGAAAAATGGAAGAGTCCAGAACAGAACAAAACTATAAGAATGAATTTAGAGGCTCTGATCAAAATGATCACAATATGAAAGAAGGTAAAAGCATAGGATCAGAGATTCAGGTAGTAAGTAGGTCAGGTAGATTACACAATAAAATAGAATGAACACAGGGTTGTGGAGTGGAACAGAGACATGCATGGAAGGGATTAAATGGAGGGAAAAGGTAATAGAATAGGTTTCCAAGGATCAGCTGGTGAGCTTGAACTTTGTTTGTGCTTCATACCTACCTTGCAATTCAGTGCATTAAACTTCATTGCCACATTAGTATTCCTGTAACTCTAATAGAATGTAATTTCCCCTTTATTTCATATATGAGATCAAAAGGGCAACTTCTGCCCTAAACCATAAATGAGAAGGCAGTAAGAAAATAAATTAATAGAAAGGGGAACCCACGACTGGAACCAACACTCATCTGTCAATTTATTGTACTGTTGTGGATTGTGAGTTGCTGTGATTCCAGAAGCCAAGATATGGGTATTTTAAATACAAGCAGGGTCACCTACGGTGCACAGGTTTCAGATGGGCCTCCAGATGAAGACAGAGTAGGAAGAAGGAGAGATGAACTACTTCCAAATATTTAGTCACTGAAAACCTTATGTATAGCAGAGAAACACTGTCAGATACAATCCAGGAAAATGAACCCATCATTTTGGAAGGCACTCAAAATGCAACAGGGGAAGATCTAGCTCTTGAAAGTAGAGTTGGCCATGATGGCCTAAATGGAGTAAAGCCCATGGAAGGAAAGCCCTAGGGATGTTCATTGCTAAAGGTGCAACATTCCAAATGAAGAAAAACACTGATAAATATCCATTAATAATTGGATCATGGCATGTACAAAGTATGTATCTAGGAAAATTGAAAATTGTCAAAAATGAAATAGAACACATAAACATTGATATCTTAGGTATTAGCATGCTAAATGGACTGAATCTGAAAACCACATGGTTTACTATGCCGGAAATGACAAATTGAAGAGGAACGCATTCACCATCAAAAAGAACATATCAATATCAGGCATGAGGTATAATGCTATCTGTGATAGAATAATATCCATGCACCTACAGGGAAGACAAGTTAATACCCCCATTATTCAAGTTTAGGCTCCAGCCACTAAAGTCAGTGAAGATGACATAGAAGAATTCTACAAACTTCTTCAATCTGAAACTGATCAAAAATACAATCCAGATTTATTGATCATTACCGGTGATTGGAAGGCAAAGTTTGGAAACAAAGAGGAAGGGTCAGTATTTGGAAAATATGGCCTAGTTGATAGAAATGATATTGGCGATTACATGATAGAATTCTGCAAAACCAATGATTTGTTCATTTCAGATACCTTCTGTAGACAGCGTAAGAGACAACTGTACACATGGACCGTATCATATAGAATACACAGAAATCAAACTGACTACTTCTCTGAAAAGAGACGGTAGAAAGCTCTATACCATCAGCCAAAATAAGGCCAGGGGCAGATTGTGGAACAGACCATCAATTGCTCATATGCAAACTCAAACTGAAGCTGAAGAAAATGAAAACAAGTCCATTGGAGGCAAAATATGACCTTGAATATATCCCACCTAAATTAAAGATCATCTGAAGAACATATTTGATACATTGCATACTAATGACCAAAGACGAGAAGAGTTGTGGGATGACTGCCAGAACATAATAAAGGAAGAAAGCAAAAACCCATTAAGAAGATAACAAAGAAGGAAAAGATCAAAATGGATGTCAGAAAAGACATTGAAAATTACTCTTCAGCATAGAAATGCTGAAACAATTGGACGAAATGAGGAGGTACAAGATCTGAGCAGAAAATTTTAAACTACTGCTTGAGAAGACAAAGTCAAATATTCCATGCTAAATGTTCAAAGATACGGAGGCAGAGAACCAAAAGGGAAGAACACGCTCAGCATATCTCAAGCTGGGGATCTGAAGGAAAATTCAAGCCTTGACTTTTGCTATTGAAGGATTCTCATGAGAAAAAAATTTGGAACATGCAGAAAGCATCAAACTAAGATGGAAGCAATACACATAGTCATTGTACCAAAAAGAAATGTTTGATGTTCAACAGTTTCAAGAGGTAGCATATGATCAACAGGCAATGATCCTAAAGGAAGAAATCCAAGGTGCATTGAAGAAATTAGCAAAGTATAAGTCCCCAAGAATTGATCGAATACAAATTGAAGTTTTTCAAGAAAGGGAGGTGGCCCTGGATGTATTCACTCATCTATGCCAAGAAATGTGGAAGACAACTATCTGGCTAACTGATTGGAAGAGACCGCATTTGTGTTCGTTGCAAACAGAGGTAACACAAAAAAAAAAAAAAATGTGGAAATCATTGGACAATATCTTTGACATCCTATGTGAGTAAAGTTTTACTCAAGGTAATACAGAAATAGCTACAGGAATACATTGACAGAGAACTTCCAGAGGTTCAAGCCAGTTTCAGAAGACGACCTGCAATGAAGGATATCATTGCTGATGTCTGATAAGTCTTGGCTGAAAGCAGTGAATATCAGAAAGATGTATCTGTGCTTTATTGACTACACAAAGGCTTTCGATTGTGTGGGTCATGACAAGTTATGTACAACATTGCGAAGTATGAGTATTATGGAAGGTTAAATTTAATTGTGCTCATGAGGAATCTGTACATGGACCAAGAGGCAGCTATTCAAACAGAACATGGGAACACTGAATGGTTTAAAATTAAGAAAGCTGTGCGACAAGGTTGTATTCTTTCACAATATTTATTCAACCTGTATGCTGAGCAAATCATCCAAGAAGCTGGGTTGTATGAAGAAAAATGTGGCATCAGGATTGGAGGAAGACTCATTAACAGATGCAGATGATACAACGTTGCTTGCTGAAAGTGAAAAGGACATAATATATTTACTGATGAAGATCAATGAGTACAGCATTCAGTATGGATTGCATCTCAATATAAAGAAAAATCCTCACTACTGGACCAATATGCAACATTCTTAGCAATGGAGAAAAGATTGAAGTTGTCAAGGACTTCATTCTTCTTGTATCAACTATCAACACTCATGGATGCAGCAGTCAAGAAGAAATCAAACAACATATTGCATTAGGCAAATCTGCTACACAAGACCTTTTTAAATATTGAATAGCCAATATGTCAGCTTGAGGACTAAGGTGCACCTGACCCAAGCCATGGTATTTTCAATAACCTCATATGCATGTGAAGCTGGCCAGTAAATAAGGAAGACCGTGGACGAACTGATGCTTTTTACTTATGGTTTTGGAGGAGAACACTGAAAATGCCGTGGGCTGCCAAAAGAATCAACAGATCTGTGTTGGAAGAAGTACAGCTAGAGTACTCCTTGGAGTCCAGGATGGCCAGACATCATCTCTCATACTTCAGAAATATTGTCAGGAGGGACTTGACTCTGTAGAAGGATATTATGTTTGGTAAGTTGGAGGGTCAGAGAAAAATAGGAAGACCCCCCCAGCATGATAGACTGGCAAAGTGGCAGCATCTGTGTGCTCAAGCATGGCAACAATTGTGAGGTTGGCCCAGGATCAGGCAGTGTTACATTCTGTTGTTCATAGGGTTGCTATGAGTCAGTACCAACTCAATGGCAGCTAACAACAACAAAGATTTCATACACATCTGACCTTATTTTTAAAACACAATGATTTTCTTTTTCCATAATTGAATGAATTTTATTTTATTATTTTGCTCTCTGAAATTTATCTATGATAAATACACTTGGATTAAAATGTATCTGAAATCCTTCATTAAGAAAATTTTATTTTGTTTTGTACAAAGATAGCTTTATGAAATTACAATTTTACATGCATACAATTTTCTAAAATAGGGAAAATCTTATTTATAATTATGCCTGTCATACAGAAAACATTAAATAATCTAAATTTTGAACAAATTTTGGAAGATTAAACATAATTTACTTATCATCTATGTGCAGAATTTTATGAAAATTATTTTAATGTATAGAGAAAAATAGTTTTAAAATTAAAATAGCTAAATAAAACTTCTCTGATTATGTTGTGTTTCCCCCCATATGATGATTTACAAGGTGAGCATGTTATTTTCATATGGGAAAATATTAAATTGTCTATAGTATCAGTGTTCATGTGTCCATGTGAACATGTATTTGCGTGTATATGAGAGAGAAAAACAGATTTACTCATTGTTTTTTATTGTTGTCTCTTTCTGAGATAAATATTCTTTAACACAAGGATAATTTATACTATTAGCACCAGTTTCTCACACACTTTATCTTCAATACTTTTGTTTTAATATGCAAATTCTATTTACAGGCACAAAATATCTGAGCATTGCCAAATGTATTTTATTTGCTTCAGAGTGGTATTCAGTACCATCATGTCTGTAGAAGAATGGCGCTGTACTATAAACACTCAACTAAAATGTCAGTTTTAGCAGTCAAGAAATCAAATGGAAGCAGCAGTCAAGAAATCAAATGATGTATTGCATTAGGCAAATCTGCTGCACAAGACCTTTTTAATGTGTTGAAGAGCAAAGATGTCAGCTTGAGGACTAAGGTGCGCCTGACCCAAGCCATGATATTTTCAATAGCCTCATATGCATGCAAAAGCTGGACAGTGAATAAGGAAGACTGTAGAAGAATTGATACTTTTGAGTTATGGTGTTGGAGGAGAATATTGAAAGTGCCATAGATGGCCAAAAGAACCAATAGATCTATTTTGGAAGAAGTGCAGCCACAGTGCTCCTTGGATGCCAAGATGCCCAAATGTCATCTTTCATACTTCAGGCATATTGTGAGGAGGGAGCAGTATTATATTTGGTAAGGTGGAGGGTCAGAGAAACAGAGGAAGTCCCCCAACGAGATGCATTGGCCAAGTGGCAGCATCAATGGACTCAAGAGTGGCAACAGCAGCGAGGTTGGCCCAGAATTGGTGTTTCATTCTGCTGTGCATAAGGTCGCTATGGATTGGTACTTGCTCGATGGAGCCTAACAGCAACAACAACAACAACAAAATGTATGTTAGAACAACAATGTTGGCAATTCAAACTCACCACCCTCTCTTCAGAAAGCCTATACAGTCTTGTCTGATTGATAACAACCAACAAGAAGAATCCATTGAATGATTAAATGTTTTAACTTACAAAAGATATACTAGGATTAAATATTACATGCCAACGAGTCAGTTCTGACTAATAGCGACCCTGTATATGGTTTTTTTAGGCTTGTGGATTAAAGACACGAAAGAATAATTTCATGAATTTTTAAAGCACGTATGGGGCAACAGAATAAAGTTCCCCCAAAAATGTTAGTATCTTAAAACCTGGAGCCTTTGAATACATAATTTTATAAGGCAAAAGGGATTTTGCAGTTGTTATGAATGGATTAAGAATTTTAAAATTGGGAGAACATTCTAGATTATCTGTGTGTGCCTACTCTAATTTCAGACCTCCTTATAAAAGAAAGATGGAAACACCAACATTAGAAAAGATATGCTGGTTAAAGAAGAAGCCCAAGTGATGTGGGGCCCCAATCCAAATAATGAAAAGAGTTTCTGGAAATGACAAGGAAACATTTTTTCCTAGAATTTCCAGATTGCATGCAACTCTGCCAATAGCATCATTTTAGTTGTCTTTTACTTCTGACCTACAGAACATTAAGATATTTGATTTGTTCTATTTAAACGACAAAATTTTTTGGTGTTACAAATAGTTAAGTTTTAAACCCACACAGTGGCACCTGTGAAATAAGCCCAGAAGCCTGTTTCTTTGAGAGTTCAGTTTGGAAAACCTTGTGGAGAATTTCTGTTCTGTACATATGAGGTCTATAAGAGTCACAATGTATGCTAAGGCAGCTAATGCCAAGTCTGTGGTAAGTTTGTTATAACAGAAACGGGACACTGAAACATCACCTCACATTACATATTTATTGAAAATTAACTCATTTTGTGTTTTTTTTTTACTTTTTAAAGTGGTCTTTCCAGTTTTTAAAAATTGTCATATTAGAACATTGAATATGTATTTGAGATTTTTACATTTTTCATCCAATGCCACCTGTGTTCTGTGACTACTGTAAGTTATTTTAGTTCATAAAATTTAAAAAAAAATTAAATTGATATAATCTGAAAGGAAAATCCCAAAATATTACCAGTAAGAAAGTAATTGACAGTTTTTAACACATTTTCATTTTATCATAAATTTAAAACCTCATAGCATATGGTAATTGGTTTGTCTTGAAATGATTTTTTTAAATATGGATTTTTCTCAAAAGTGTAACTTCTTGAGCTGTCTGTCGTTTTAAATAAATTCACACTTTCAAGCATATTTGTTTCCACCTACAGTATCTGATTATGGTGTCTTGCCCCCTTGTCTGCATTTGCATAATATGTGTGGGTTCATCCATAGACAGGAATATGTTTTCACTCAGTGGTGGCAAAGAAAAGGACTGTTCTTATATCTTTCTTCTCTGTATCAAACTTGTATAGTTATCATCAGCAAGGCCAAGCATGCATATTAAAATACATGTTTGGTGTGACCTTGCCTGTAATTGGCATTTCTAAATTTTCACATCCTTCTTCACAAGCTGAAATTCAGCTCTCTGTATTTGAAAAAGCCTTCCAAAAGCTGTTTCCAGTTCATATGAATAAAATGTAGGATAGATAGAAAAAAATAATTACAAAAAAATTTCTTATTTAAGAAAGGTTAATTAAATGAATGCTAAATTTATATAATCTTGTTGCAAATGGTATTTTGTAAAAATGAGTTTAAAAATATAGCTAAACAGACGGCTGTGTAAAAAACAAAGATACAATTGGAAGGAAAACTATTCCTTTCGTGGGAGCATTGGCAGCATCTATCACAAGCATATATTTATCTTTATTTTGAGAAATCATTTGTTTTCAAAAATGCTATTGAGAGTGCCTGAATTATTTTTTGCTAAGTAATTATTTGTATTCTATAATACACTGCTTCAAATTAAAACAAAAATAATAAAAATCGTGATACAATATCATAATAACAACTTTGGCAAGGGCAAACAAAATTTGCAACGGTTTTCAAATGATAAGATTTGTATGAGCAAAGAGGATGTAGAGCACTTCTAGAGCTTTGGGTTAATGCTCTGGATTCCAAGTTTGATTTGAACCCAAGGTCGACAGTTCAGTCAAGCTCACCAACCACTCTTTGGAAACCCCATACAGGGTTACTATGTGTTAGAACAGATTAGAAGGCACTTAACAACAACAACAATAATAATGAAGATCAAAATGCTACAGCCTACAGTATGTATTGGGGAGCATGTTGTCTGATATGATAAGCACTGAACTGTAGGCCACAAGATCTGTAGTTCGAGCCTGCCCGCCTCTCCTTAGGAGAAAGAGAAGGCTTTCTGCTCCAACAAAGATTTGAAGCCTCGGAAACACTATACATGGCTGGTATGATTCAGAACCAATTTTAACAACAACAACAAACAGTATGTATTACATCTCAATATAGATGCTGCATGCAATATGTTAACAAAAACTCTCACAATTGGACCAAGAAGCAACTTCATGGTAAATGGAGAAAATATTGATGTTGTCAAGGATATCATTTTGCTTGGATCCACAATCAATGCTTATGAAAGCAGCAGTCAAGAGAGTAAATGACTTATTGCACTGAACAAAACTTCTGCAAAACACTTTTAAAAGAGCAAAGATATCACCTTAAGGATTCAGGTGCAACAGGCCCAAGCCATGTTAGTTTCCATTGCTTCATATATATCAAATGCTTGACAGTGAATAAGGAAGACCAAAGGAAATTATTTTACTTAAATGATAATATTATTAAATTATAATTCATTTACTTCAGACTTTAAGAAGAATGAACAAATCTGTCTTGTAAAAAGCACAACCAAAATGGTCATTAGAAGTGGAGCTGGTCACATACTCTGAATATTTTATCAAGAGGGACCAGTTCTTTGAGAAGGAAATCATGTAAGGCAAAGTAGATGGTCTGTAAAAAGAGGAAGATGAGATGGACTGACACAATTGATGCAATCAATGGCTCAGAAATGAAAATGGTTATAAAGATGGTACAGGACAAAGAAGTATTTCATTCTTTTGTAATGGAATCATTAGAAGTTGGAAACAATTCAAGGATTCCTAACAATAACAATGTAATTAAAAGTTGTGCTTTTGGGGATGGCGAAATATTTACAGAATAATGAGTGCAAAATGTATGCAACTTGTTAGTAACATTATGATTGGACATATTTTCCATCATTGCAGTTAGTTTTTGTTGCTAAGTAACATCGAGATTGTTCCAATTCATAGTAACCCTGTATGGCTTTTCAAGGAGCAACTGGTGGGTTTGAACCATTGACCTTTTGGTAAGTAGTCCAGTGCTTATTCTGTAGGACCACACCAGGGCTCCATATGCAGTCTAATATATATTTATTGATATTTTCATTACTTTTAAACAAATGACTAAATTTTTCATCTCAAAAAATATTTTATAAGATGTATTTTATGAAAAGAAAAAAGATGGTCAGAGACCAAATTTCTATCAATTATGTTGTTGTTGTTGTTATGTGCCGTGGAGTCGGAACCGACTCATAGCGACCCTGTACAGGGTTTCCGAGGGTGTAAATCTTTACGGGAGTAGAAAGCCTCATCTTTCTCCCGCGGAGCAGCTGGTAGTTTCGAACTGCTGACCTTGCGGTTTACAGCCCGATTCGTAACCACTACGCTATAGTTTATATGAGTTGAGCATTATTCCAGATATAAATTTTCATGTATTTTGATTTATTTTTACTAAATGACTCCACTTTATATATCATCTTTTTTCTAACTACTCTATAATAGTTATTAAATGATGCTGTGCACAACTAATTAAATCCCTGGTTCCTCTTCTGTGATTGAAAAACATACAAGACCAAAATCAACTAAGGTGCCTTTAACAATTAGGACATTACTTATCTCAAATTTATGAAATTTGTTTCCACTGTATTTATAGGTTTTCTTCACTAAGTTAATGATGCGAACTAGGACACTGGGTTGTTTGGTCTTTCTGTCATGCCATTAAGTGCCGTGAAGTTAAGTTCAGTATTTTGTCTTCAGTCACTCCATAGACGTTATTGTCCAGCTTCAAAAACAACATTCTTCCTCAACATCAAGAATCTGGATAAGGAAATCTGACTATTCTTTCCAAGACAAAAATAAGTATTGCCAAAGTGGCAGCATCAATGGGCTCAACCATGGCAACAATTGTAAGGTTTGACACCCTCACAGAAAACATTCTGACATTTGTTGTTGTTTGCTATCGTCTAGTGGGTTGTAACTCATAGT
Source organism: Chrysochloris asiatica (assembly GCF_000296735.1). Classification (NCBI taxonomy): domain Eukaryota; kingdom Metazoa; phylum Chordata; class Mammalia; order Afrosoricida; family Chrysochloridae; genus Chrysochloris; species Chrysochloris asiatica. The sequence goes on from NW_006408914.1 coordinate 232,653, forward strand.
GTTCCTATGTGCAACAGAATGAAACACTGCCTGGTCCTGTGCAAACCTCACACTCATTGTTACACTTGAGTCTATTGCTGTCATTGTGCCAATTCATCTCATTGGGAGACTTCCTCTCTTTGGCTGACTTTGTAATTTACCAAGTATGAGGGCCTTCTCCAGGAATTGGTCTCTCCTGATAATACATAAGAAGTATGAGACATAAAGTTTTGCCATCCTGGCTTCTAAACATCATTCTGGCTGTACTTCTTACAACACAGGTTTATTTTGTTCTTCTGGAAGTCCATGGTACTTTCAGTATTTTTCTTCAGCACTGTAACTCAAATACATCAATCTTCTATGGTCTTTCTTATTCTTTGTCCAATTTTCAAATGCATATGAGGTTATTGAAAATACCATGCCTTGGGTCAGGTGCATCTGAAGCCCCATACTGACATCTTTACACTTGAACACTTTAAAGAGGTCTTGTGCAGCAAGTTTGCTTAAATATGTCATTTGATTTATTGAGTGCTTATACTGGATTAAAGCAAAATGAAGTCTGCCGACTTCAATCTTCTCACCATTTAACATGATTATGTTGATTGCTCCAGGGGTGAGGATTTTTGCTTTCTTTACATTGAGATGCAATCAATATTGTAGGCGGTGGTTGTTAATCTTCATCAGTAAATATTTTTAGTCTTCTTCACTTTCAGAAATCTAGGTTGTATCATCAGAGATAGTTAATGAGTCTTCCTCCAATTCGCCACATTCTTATTCATATAATTCAGTTTCTTGTATCAGATGCTAAGTATATAGACGGAATATGTATGGTGAATGAATACACCTCTGGGGAACACCTTTCCTGACTTTATAACATCATGGCATGTGACCATAAATTGTGACATATGTCTTTGTTGACTATCTTATATCAATGGACCATGGTCTCCCCTGAGAGCCCCCAGGCCCAATAATTATTTCCTTTGATATTTGATAATCGGTTTGCTCATTTTATGCTGTACCACATTCATAGATAAGTTTGCA
>NW_006408914.1:235397-237313 GCF_000296735.1 Chrysochloris asiatica
AGGAAGCATCATACCATTTTCCACAGTAGTTGAACCATTTTAAAATCTAGTCAGTAACCTTATACAGGGTCGCTATGGGTCAGAACTGACTTGATGGCACTTTACAACAACAACAAAATTATATGTAGAGCAAATAATATGAGAAATTGGAACAGATGAAGAATGTAGCATAGGAATTGGAGAAAATCTCACTAACAGCCAGCCATATGAATATAGCACAACCTTGCTTTATGAAAGGGAAGAGGACTTAATATACTTATTGATGCAGATTAAAGCCACAGCCTTCCATATGGTTTGCACCTCAATGTAAAAAAAAAGAGAAATTATGAACACTGGATCAATAAGCAGCATCATGATACATTGTAAAAAGTTTGAAATTGTCAAAGACTTGATTTTGCTTGGATCCACTACTAACATTCATGGATGTTATTGTAAAAAAAAGAGAAATTATGAACACTGGGTCAATAAGCAGCATCATGATACATTGTAAAAAGTTTGAAATTGCCAAAGACTTCATTTTGCTTGGATCCACTACTAACATTTATGGATGAATTCATGAAGAATTCAAACAATGAATTGCATTTTGCAAATCTGCTTACAAGACCTCTTCAAAGTGTTGAGCAAAGATGACAATTTGAGGATTAAGGTGCTCCTGATCCAAGGCATGGTAATTTCAATAGCTTCATATGCATGTGAAAGTTAGAGAGTGAAAAAAGAAGACCATAGGGTAATTGATGCTCTTGGTTATGGTGTTGGAGAAAAATATTATAACTTGATGTACAATCAAATCTCTGTTGGGAGAAGTAAAGCCAGAACGTTCTTTAGAAATGAAGACGATAAAACATTGTCTGTCATATTTCTGATATATTAACTGAAAAGATTATCATACCAGCTAAAGTGGAGTATAAATGAAAAAGAGGAAGACACCAACGAGATGGATACACACAGTGAAAGGAGCAATGGGCTCAAGCAGAGCAAAAATTGTGAGCATTTTTTATGAATGGACAGTGTTGCCTTCTGTTGTGAAGGAATTGGCTAAAATCAAGACAGTGGAAATTGAAATCTTTCAAAAAAAGTGAGGCGGCACTGGAGACCCTCACTCATCTATTCCAAGACATTTGGAAGACAGCTGTCAGGCCAGCTGATTGGAAGTGATCCGAATTTGTGCCCATTCCAAAGAGGGGTGACCCAATGGAATGCACAAATCATCTGACAATATATTTTATATCCCATGACAGTAAAGTTTTACTAAAGGTAATACAGAAACAACTGTAACCATACATTGACAGAGAAATTCCAGAGGTTCAAGCTGGATTCAGAAGAAGACGTGGAATGAGGGATATCATATGTGATGTCCGATGGATCTTGTCTGAAAGCAGAGAATACAAGAAAGATATTTACCTGTGCTTTATTGACTATGCAATGGTCTTAGATTGTGGGGATCATAACAAGATATGGACAACACTGTGAAGAATGAATATTCTGGAAAACTTAATTGTGATCATGAAGAACCTGTACATAGACCAAGAGACACTTGTTTGAGCAGAACATGGATACATTGAATGGTTTAAAATTAGGAAATGTGTGAGACAGGGTTCTATTCTTTCACCATACTTATTCAACCTGTATGCTGAGCAAAAAATCTGAGACGCTGGGTTATAAGAACAAAGAGTTTTCATCAGGATTGAAGGAAGTCTCATTAACAACCTGTGATATGCAAATGATACAACCTTGCTTGCTGAAAGTGAAGAGGACTTAAAATAGTTGCTGATGAAGATCAAAGACCATACCTTCTGTATGGATTGCATCTAGATGTAAAGAAAGAAAAATCCTCACCACTGGACCAATAAACAACATTTTTATAAATGGTGAAAAGATTTAAACTGTCAAAGTGTTCATTTTTCTTGGATCAACTA
>NW_006408914.1:237814-258222 GCF_000296735.1 Chrysochloris asiatica
AAAAAGTTCAAACAGAGTGTTCCTAGAGGCCAGGATGGCTAGACTTCATATTTCATACTTTGGACATATTGTCTGTAGAGGCCTGTCACTGGAGAGGGATATCAGGTTTGGTAAGGTGGAGGGTCAGAGAAAAAAGGAAGACCCCCAGAGAGAGGAATTGGCAAAGTGGCAACATCAATGGTCTCAAGTATTGGAATAGTTGTGCGGTTAGCCTATGATTGGGCAGTGTTTCGTTCTGTTGTGCACAGGGTGGCTAAAAATTGGTACAGACTTGATGCCACCATCAACAATACATTTTTTACCGATTTTGGAGATTAGTCACTTGTGTAATATGAAATTTCAACAAAAACATAATAATAATCTTACCCTGTCTGTGGGCTATCTTTTTACTGTTCCTGAAAATTTTTGTTGCACATAATTTTTTAATACTCAGGATATCCCAGTCATTAATTTTGTACTCTACTGTTTGTTTATACTCTGGTTTAAAAGGAGCTCTGGTAGTGTAGTGGTTAAGAGTCAGACTGCCAATCTCAAGGTCAGCAGTTCGAAACTACCAGCAGTTCCGCTGGAGAAAGATGAGGCATTCTGTTCCCATAAAGATTTACAGCCTCAGAAACCCTGTGCAGGGTCACGATGAGTCGGAATCAACTCCACGGTACTTAACAACAACAACAAACAACAATTTGTTTGTTTAATAGCATTTTTGATGTTGTGCTGTGAGTTAATGTGCTGGCCTGTAAAGTCATTTTAAACTGAAAAGTCAGTAGTTCAAGCTTGCCAGGTGCTCCTCAGAAACCCTATATAGGGTCACTATGGGTGAAAGGCACTAACAAAAACAATTAGAGGCTTAACTTTGTCCCTATTTTTTTATTTGCGATTTTTATAGTTTTGCAATTTGAGGCTGTGACTGCCAGGGACTGGGTCAGGAGGAAGGTGTACCTGACCCCAACCATGGTATTTTCGATAACCTCATATGCATATGAAAGCTGGACAGTGAATGCAGAAGACCATATAAAAACTGATGCTTTTGGGTTGGGTGCGCACGTGGATAAAAATGACAAAATGGTGGTAGGGTGTGCTGAAACCACAGCAAAGGGACGGCCAGGTCCGAAGATCATAGAATCATCCTGATGTCTTTGGGCTTTTCCTTGCTGTGGATCTGAACTGGAAACCTGAGGCCAGTTTCTAATAGGTCACATCAATGATTCCTATTAGGTAACCAGGGGCCATGCGGAGAGCCTGAGGCAATGGATGAATAGACCCTGCAGAGCATTGCTGCGATTTTCTGATGTTTCATTTGTATGGAGAAGTTGAGTGGTGCATGTCCATGCCTTCACTGTTCCAAGTTTTGTTGTTTCAACTGTATCAGGCACTGACTTACAGAGCAGAGAACACAATGCCCTGATTGCCATGTTTTGATTCCCCTATGAGAATTGCTAAACTATTGTTGGGAAGAAGAAGCAGCTCAACAGCTTGATACATTTCAACTTTGTAGTATTGCCAAACATTAGGAAAATAAAAAGCACAAATGTGAAAACCATCATGAAACACTTAAACTCTATACAGGGTCACTATGAGTTACAACCTACTCGAAGGCACTTACCAACAACAGAAACTAATGACTTGGGTCAGGTGCACCTAATTCCCCAAACTGACATCTTTACTCCTCAACACTTCAAAGAAGCTTTGTGCCCAAGGTCCTAATGCAATATGTTGTTTGATTTCATGACTGTTGCTATAGGTCTTGGAAAATATTTCCAATAACAAGTATGGACTACAAAGTAGTGATATTTAAATTATATATTTAAACTGACCCTAATGTATTTGGAGGCCAGGATGGCTAAGCTTCGTCTCTCCTACTCTGGACACATTGTCCGGAGAGAACACTCTCTGGAGAAGGATGTCATGCTGGGTAAGGTGGAGGGTCAGAGAAAAAGAGGAAGACCCCCAACGAGATGGATCAGCCAGGTGGCATCATTGATGGCGTCAAGTGTGGCAGCTGTAGTGAGGTTGGCCCAGGATCGGATATTGTTTCGTTCTGCTGTGCATGGGGTTGCTATGAGTCAGTTCCGACTCGATGGCACCTGATAACAACAACAATGTATTTCCAGCAATTAATAACTAAAAATAGAGAATCCTGTTGTGGCACTGTGGGATAATGCGCCAGACTGCAAAGCAGTTTGAACTGCAAGGTCCTCTGTTCAAGCTCACCAGCGGCTCCTCGGAAACCCTATACAGGGTCGCTATGGGTTGGAACCGACTCGAAGGCTCTTAACAGCAACAGCAACTCTCCCTTCTCAGAACTCCAATAATATCGTCAGGTAGATAAAGTTCAGTCTGCAGAAACTTACTTCAACTCATTGTTGTTGTTCTTGTTAAGTGCCGTCGAGTCGGTTCCGAACCATAGCGACCCTGTATAGGGTTTCTGAGGCTGTAAATCTTTATAGGAACAGAAAGCCTCATCTTTCTCCCCTGGAGCGGCTGGTAGTTTCAAACTGCTGGCCTTAAGGTTCACAGCCTAATTCGTAACCGTTACGCTACCAGAACTCCTTCAACTCATTAGGTATGGACAAATAGAATGTCACCAAACTTGTCTAAATATTTAATTCCATTTGGCAAGTTCACTTATGACTACTTCTTTCATATGAACAAGTTCATACAAAGTTCACATTATTTTAATTCATATTCACATTATCTTAACACATCGTGTGTTACATTTAGGTAGAAAACTTGAAGGTGCCACATAAAGTGACATATTTGGTGTATTTTTCTCCTAATGGAACCAAAACAGCACTGGTGAACTCACTTTGAAATCTTGCTTTATGCTGACAGTTGAACTATAACTATATTTCATAAACCATAGCACTCCCAAGTTACTGAAATAAATTGATTTTGTGGAAATATGCGACACACAGGTTCTCAATATAGGTCTTGAACAGCCTGTCCCTAAAGTAGTTATTTCCATTTACACCCCTGACCTGCCAGTATCTTCAATGCTACTGTAGTTTTTCATGTACTTCAAAAACTACAGATCTGTTTCCATCCCTCTTAATCTAATATAAACTGCACATGCTTCTATCAGTAAAGACCTTCATTTTTATCCTTCTTCGATTTCATGACACCAATGGTTCTATATTTCACAGCAAAGGGAGCAGAATGAAATTACACATCTCTCAAATTTCAGCAATATCTAGTTTATGTGATTCAGGACCTTCATACAAAGAAGAGGTCATTCTCAATATTTCAGAAAATGACTCTTTCTAGAAACTGTATGATAAGCCTGAAAATGTGCCTGATTGGAGCTAGTGAAACTATGTTCATTTGGAAAAACACAAGAATACGTTTAAATAATCTAGGCCTAACATTAAAATCACCAATATAATCACTGGAAGCTAATAAACAAGTTGGTCCAAAGCATTGAGAGATGTTGAAGTCTGCAGAACAACAACAAAAAAGAGCAAGAGAAGAATAAGTTCTATGATTACACTAAACCTAGTACAGAATAAGCTAAAACGCAAGCAAAATCAGGCCAGGAAGAAAACTCAAAACAAACAAGCAAACAAAATCAATCAATTCCTTAACTCCCTGCAACTAAAACAGCTGGAGTAGAGAACATATGCCTCTGTGTTTAAGGATAGCGGCTTCATTACGCTTAAAGACAAGACACACTCAAACATACAGAACAAATATTTTTCTATAATTTTTGTTTTGTATGAAGTTTTACTGTTTAAATATATTTATCAAATGTAAGGGTAAGAGAAAAAGGCAAAAAAAGATGACTAAAAAGTGAAAATGAAATCATCAACAACAATGATTTTTTAATTTGGAAATAAATTGAACTGAAGAAGAGACATTCTAAATTTATTTTAGTGATACAATTAGGGTTTGAAATTTCAGTGTAGCAGTGTTATGGCTTCACAATTGATGCCTATGTTGATACCCAAGCAATTTGACTCCATTGCATTGCACATGCTAAAAATAGGTCAGTGATGTTCCAGTCTGCTGATCCGAGACATTGCAATGTATTCACTATCTTCCACAAAGTTGCCAGATGCTAGAAAGAATGTTAAGATCTCAGCCATACAGATTGCTGTTAGGGCAAAGATCCAGTCCTGGTGTGAAAAAAGAGCACTGATTATGGATTTTTGAGAAGAGGATTTGTATGTACTATAATCCAAAATGTTAATCAGAAGTAGATTCCTTGAGTGTAACTAGGTAATTGACAGGAATGGGTTTTCTGGATAGATGCAAGCTAATTTGAAACCATGGAAAATTAAATACTTTTGGGAACCTACAGCAGGATGAATAAATGTAGGAACTGATGTCAGAAAGAAGGAATTAAGCCTACTAAAACTGTGGATGTGTGACCATGTACCAGGAGTGAATCCAAAAGCAAAAGCCAAACCAAGGAACAGCTGTTACTGTAGCAAACACAGGTAGGAACAGGGAAGCCTGAAAAACACAATGTTATCAGACTAAGGAACAAAGAAGGCAGCATTAGGGAGCACCCAAATGTGTCCTATGAAATAGTCTAAAGAACTTGTTAAGTGTTGTCCAGGTGGCTCCTATTCATAGTGACTCAGTAAAATGTTTCTGAGAAGCTAGTAGGTTTGAATCACTGACCTCACAGTTAGCAATCTGATGCTTATACTACATTGTCACACTAGGAATTGATGCGCTCCTGTATTTTAACATGCTGGTGTTAATTATAGAATTAGAGTTATAGTCTAGGTCACTTTATCACCCCATCTGTATTAAGTTCTGGAAGAGAAGATATGGAAGAGTGCTTGCATTCATCTGATTTACTGGGAAACACAATAGGCTGTATTTTATAAGTTACCATTATTGGGCTTCATGTGTGGAAAGTCATGGAAAGCCAGGAAATTATAGTATTGATTAACAACAAAATATTATAAAATCTGTGTGTCAAAATTTTATTTGCTTATAAAAAAAGCAAATCTTGGTTTGTGAGTACATTGATGAGGAATGTTTATTTTTGTGCATCAGAAATTTGTATAAATCAAGAAAAAATTAGATAAAAACCTTTTAGAAAACAGGCTTTTTACTCTTACTGAAAAGAAGAAACCCTTTTTTGTGTGTGTTGTGAATCAAGCAGGCTACTGAACCCTCTTTTGTTAATTTTCTCCTCCATATTGTCAGCCAGTTAAAATACACTGCCTTATGAAACTTGTTCATAATATATACTTTAATCACTCAACTATGAAGCATCGCAGTACAGATGGAATTCTGTACTTTAAACTTGAAGTAGAAAAGCACACTTTGTTGCTGAGATGCTGTTAGATTCCATTATGTTGTTACAACTCAAAGCAACACTGTGCACAGCAGAATACAAAATCATCCAGTTATGAGCCATCATTGCAATTGCTATGTTTGAGCCCATTGTAGCTACACTTTTTTTAGTCCATCATGTGGAGGATCTACTTTGTTTTTGCGACCCTCCACTTTTCTAAAAATGATGATTTCTCTAAGAAAAGTCCTCCTGATAAGTAGTAGAGATAGTTTCACCATCCTCCTTTCTAGGAAACATTCTGGCTGTACTGCCAACACAGATTTGTTTGGTCTAGTAGAACAGGGTATTTGCAATATTGTTCACCAACACAACAATTTAAATGCAACAATTTTTCTAAGATCTTTCTTATTTATTGTCCAACTTCGCATGCATATGAAGCAATTTAGAATATCCATACTTGGGTTCAGAGCACCTTAGTCCTCAAACTGACATCTTTCCTCCTGAGCACTTTAAAAAGGTCATTTGCAGCAGATTTGCCTAATTCAACAGGATATTAGATCTCTTGACTGCTACTTCCATGAGGATTGATTTCAGATCCAAGCAAATTGAAATCTTTAACAAATTCAATCTTTTCTCCATTTATCATAATGTTAATTACTAGTCCAGTTGTGAGATTTTTTTTTTCATTACATTGATGCACAACCCATACTGAAGGCTTTCGAGTGTAATCTTCATCAGTAACTGTTTCAAGACATCTTTACTTGCAACAAGTAAGGTTGTGTCATATGAAATCTGTAATTTTTAATAACTCTTCCTCCAATGCTGATGTCATGTTCTTCATATGATACTTTTAGTTTCTCAGAATTCAATTTCTCTGGTTTGCTTACCACACAAAGAGAATAAGCCTGTTGATAAGATACAACCCTAATTTAAAATCATCCAATATCCTCTTGTTTGTTTCTAGCCATTGCTTCTTGGTTTATGTACAGGTTCCTCATGAGCACAATGAAGTGTTTTGGATATTCATTCTTTATGAAGTTGTCTATAGTTGGTCATGATCTACATAGTCTAAAGCCTTTACATATTCAATAAAGCACAAGTAAATAGCTTTCTGGTATATTTCAACAATAGATATCATTTGAAGCTATTTCACAATTTAGATTGGTTTATAATTAGTGTAACAAAGTGAAATTTATTCAGTGTTTTTGAGCAGGTTCTGACTAATTGCTACAGTCTGCAAAACTGAACAAAGCATTCTTTGGTTCTGATCCATCATAATTGATATTACATTTGATCCCATTGCTAATGCCACTGTGTCAATTCTTCAGCTTTTTCACTGACTCTCTACTTAACCAAGCATGATGCTCTTCTCCGTCAAATGGTCTCTTCTGATAGATAACATGTCTCAAGTATGAGAGACAAAGTATTGCCATTCTGCTTCTAAGAAGAATTTTAATTGCATTTCTTTTAAGAAAGTTTGTTTGTTCATCTGGCAGTACATAATACTTTCAATATTCTTTGCCAACAGCTTAATTCAAATTCAGCTATTCTTCTAGGGTCTTCCTTATTCATTGTCCAACTTTTATATCCATATGAGGTGATTGACACTACCATGGCTTGGGGGAGTTATACCTTAGTTCTCAAACAAATATCTTTGATCTTTAATACTTTAAAGAGACCTTTGAATCAGATTTGCCTAATGCATAATATGGTTAGATTTCTTGATTTCTTCCATTAGTGTTGATTGAAGATCCTAGCAAAATGAAATCTTTGAAAACTTCAATATTTTCTTTATTTAACCTGTTATTTATATGTTGTTAGGAATTTTGTTTTCTTTGCATTGCAATCTATACTGAAGTTTGTGGTCTTTGATCTTCATCAGTAAGCATTTTAGGTAATCTTACTTTCCAGCAAACAAAATTGTATCATCTGCATATTGTTGCTAGCATTTTCCAAGTATTGTGAAGTAGATTCTAACTCATAGCAAGTTGCTAATGAGTATTCATTCTGATGCCATGTCCTTCTTCATATAGTTCATCTTCTCAGATTATTTGTTCAACCTAAAGAATGAATTGATTACAACCCTGGTGAAAAGTTATAACTCTGGTACACATTTTTCCACATTTTAAACTACTCAGTATCCACTTGGTCTGTTCTAATGATTGCTTCTTGGACTAAATATAGATTCCTCATGTGCAAAATTAAGTGTTTTAGAATAACAATTCTTTGTAATATTCTTCATAAATTTTTATTCATATTGTCAAATGTTTTTGTATAGTCAATGAAGGAAAAGTGTACATCTTTCTGTTATTCTCTGATTTTAGCCAAGATTCTTCTTACATTAGCTATGATATTTCTAGTTTCAGGTTCTATTATGAAGCCATTTTAAATTTCTGACAGTTCCTTATCTATGCATGGCTAAAATTGCCATTGAATTATCTTCAACAAAAAATTACTTACATGTTATATTAATGGCATTGTTCGATGATTTCTGTATTCCATTATGTCATATTTCTTTGGGATGGGCACAGATATGAATCTCTTCAAATCACTTGTCTAGGCAGCCAAATATCTTGACATGGCTGTTTAAGAACCTCTAGTACTGCATCAGTTTGTTGAAATAATTCAATTTATATTCCATTAATTCCTGAAGTCTTGCTTTTTTTTTTTTTTTTCCAATGCATTTTGTGCCATTTATACTTAGAAACAGCTACAATCATACATTGACAGAGAACTTCCAGAGGTTCAAGCTAGATTCAGAAGAGGCCATGGAAAGATCGATATCACTGCTGATGTCCTATGGATCTTGGCTGAAGCCAGAGAATATCAGAAAGATGTTTACATGTGCTTTATTGACTACGCAAAGGCTTTCGATTGTGTGGATCATGACAAGCTATGGACAACATTGGGAAGTATGAATATTCCAGAACACTTAATTATACTTCTGAGGAACCTGGACCTGGACCAAGAAGCAGTTGTTCGAACAGAACATGGGAACACTGAATGTTTTAAAATTGGGAAAGGTGTGCGACAAGGTTGTGTTCTTTCACCATACTTATTCAACCTGTATGCTGAGCAAATAATATGAGAACCTGGGTTCTATGAAGAAAAATGTGGCATCAGGATTGGAGGAAGACTCATTAGCAATGTGCAATACGCAGATGATACAACCTTGCTTCCTGACAATGAAGAGGACTTGAAACATTTACTGATGAAGATCAAAGAGCACAGCCTTCAGTATGGATTGCATCTCAATGTCAGAAAAACAAAAATCCTCACCACTGGACCGATAAACAACATTCTTATCAATGGAGAAAAGATTGAAGTTGTCAAGAATTTCATTCTTCTTGGATTAGCTATCAACACTCACGGAAGCAGAAGTCAAGAAATCAGAAGTCATATATTGCATTAGGCAAATGTGCTGCACAGGAACTTTTTTAAGTGTTGAAGAGCAAAGATGTCAGCTTGAGGACTAAGGTGCTCCTGACCCAAGCCATGGTATTTTCAATAACCTCATATGGATGCGAAAGCTGGACAGTGAATAAGGAAGATCGTAGAAGAAATGATGCTTTTGAGTTATGGTATTAGAGGGGATTATTGAAAGCACCATGGACTGCCAAAAGAACCAATCGATCTGTTTTGGAAGAAGTACAACGTGAGTGTTCCTTGGATCCCAGGATGGCCAAACTTCATCTCTCAAACTTTGGGCATATTGTCAGAAGGGACCAGTCACTAGAAAAGTATATCATGTTTGGTATGGTGAAGAGTCACAGAAAAAGAGGAAAACCCCCAGAGAGATGGATTGGCAAAGTGGCAGCATCAATGGGCTCAAGTGTGGCAACAATAATGTGTTTGGCCTAGGATCGGGCACCGTTTCTTTTTTCTGTGCATAAAGTCGCTGTGAATTGGTACCGACTCCATGGCACTTAAGAACAACAAATCTATATCAATGTATCTATCTATCTAATTTTTTTATATATTATGCTATTTTTGTGAATTGAATTATAGTTTACATGGGATTACATCAGTTTTGCAGTTTTGTACTCATCCTATCATATTTCATTTCATTGCAAAGTTTACAATATCCTCAATGCCTCAACATTTAGTTGTATTTGTTTCTATTCTCCCTCTCTTTTTTTTTTAATGTACACAAAAATATTGTATTTTTAACACCCCAAGATCACATTCTGCAAGCCTGCCTCCTTCCCAACTGCACACAGCTTTTCTCTTTCATGAGTCTGGACTCCTCATCTGCTCTATCTCTCTATGTCATCATCTCTGTCTCCATCTCTGTTGACACTGCTTCTCTGGATAGGGTCCCACATTCCACTCATACTCTTCTTCCTTGATTTCCCTAAGGTCCTCTGTTCCTGGAATGTAAGATTAACTACTACCACTTTTATGTTACAAAACTTCTATCTTTATGATTGTGACAATCACAATTAGTCATGATAACAATTACTCAGTATGGAATCATACGACTCTTATCCTCATATCCTTTCATCAGACCCATTGACAAGATAAAATCCATTCAATGGGGATTCTACATTCCCCCACACACTCTGAAACTAAACTCCCTTTTGAAAATGTAAGTCAGTCCCTTCCTACCTTTATAACCCCCCCTTTCATGTGACCAACGTCTAAATTGCCTACCCTATCAACTCTGTTTACAGAGGGGATAGGTTTGATCTTTGATGTGAAGACTCCTTCCCTCTCAGTTGGTATTTTAGCTACTACATCCATAAGTACAAGTCAAGTTCATACAATTGTAGCAATTTATATTTGTTTCCTTTATCAAATTTATTTACCTTCCTCTATTTGTATTTTGATCATCAAGCCCTTAAAGCTAGGCCATGGATACTATCTGCAAGTTTGGGTGTTCTTGTACATCTCCCCTCACTTCATATCAACTGGACGCTTCACATTCAGCTCTAGCCCTCCATGGCTATGTCCTTGTTCATTGGCTTAGGAGTCCCAAGGTGTCACCACACTTCAGACCAACCAGCTAGCTTACATGCCTATTTTTGTGTTCCCTTTGAGTTTCAGTCTTAGAGGTTGATTTGTCCTGGAGAGACTTGATTGCTTGATTGCTCCCACAGGTTATAGGGTTGTTGTTGTTATTGTTAAGTGCTGTTGAGTTGGTTTCAACCCATAGCGATCCTATATAGGGTTTCCAAGGAGTGACTGGTGAGCTTGAATAGCTGACTTTGTGGTTCAAACCAACTTTGCAGTCCAACGTATTAATTTACAGCACCACACCAAAATACTTGTTAATTTGGATTATGGGAAGGGAAATATACAAGAAGGGGAAAGCCAATATACAAAAAGAGGGAGGTTGACAAAAGTATGATAAAGACACAAGAAGATATACATGGAAAAAAGGAGATAGAGCTAAATAGTGATATATATACAACCTTGGAATTATAATTTTCAGTGGGTAGATACATGGACAAAGACACATGCTGAATGATTCTGGGAAGAAGAATATATGGTGTGTACATGTTCTAGTGTAAGTGCATGTACATATGTATCCCACAGATATACAAGAGTGTGAAAAGGGATATTGGTGCATGAATATTTGCCTTTCCTGCAAACACCAATGTGATAATATGGTGGTGAATACAACAAAGCAAAATGCTATTATCAAACATCTTAAGGCAATGAGTAGCCTGGGGGCTCAAGAACATAGTCCCAGGGGACACAATGGTCAATTGGTACAAAATGTAAACAAAGACAATGTTTTCTATCCTACTTTGGTGAGTAGTGTCTGGTATATTAAAGGCATGGGTGGCTTTCTAAAGTGCACCTATTTGTCTCTCCATGTGCAGAAGTAAGATGAGTGATTGATGAATACTGAAGTTGCTTGGAATCATGAAGTCCAATGGACTAATGGAACATGTGAACATTAGTGCAAGACCCTGAGACCAGAAGAACTAGATAGTGCCCAACTACCACTAACACCAGCTCTGAACAGGATTCCACTAGAAGGTTCTGGATAGAGTGGCAAAATGTATGGAACAAACTTCAAAATTACTTAAAATAATAATAATAAGACTGGGCATACTGGCCAGAAAGATTCTGGGGAACCTAAGACTGTGGACCTTGACCACCCTTTAGGTCTTGAATGGAGCAAACACTCTTTCAGCCAAGCAGTCGATAGACATATAGGGGAAATAACAATAATATGAAAAAGAATTGAAGCCGCTTTGAATCAATTAGTCCAAGGCCTAATAGAAAATGTGAATATCAGTCTTCTTGACTCTGAAACCAGAGGAAATACAAGTTGCCAGCTACTACTACCAACTCCTCTGATAAGGATACCATTTGAAGATCTCAGAGCACCAGAATATCTGGAATAAAACTCAAATTTATTAAAAAAAAAAGACAACTTACTGGTTAGAAAGAGACTAGAGGAACCTAAAACTGTGACCCTCAACCCCCCTTCAGATATGGAAAGCAACTCACCTTTGTGGTCCAATTTCCAGCCAAGCAGTGGATAGGCATACAGGGGAACAACAACACTGGTAAGGGATGCTCTCCATGAATCATGGAAAAATCAATCATTCAAAATCAAATGGACAACATATGCCTCAGGAGGACAATGGTGAGAGGGGAAGGTAGATGAATGTAAACAGGAGCCACAGGTGGCAAGTGGGAAAATTGTATTTCCATGGAGGGGATTGAAACCATTGAGATGAAACAAAATGTGTAATTTTTAAATGTAAAATTGATTATATTGTCCATGAACTTTCACTCAATTCACAATACATTTTTTAATTAAAAAATAAAATTCATTTGAAATAGTTACTTGAAACATGTTAAAATGTCAAAAAGATAGTAAGTTTTCTAAAGTAGTTCCATTGAACTACTTTAGAAAATATCTCAATTAGATATTGAGAAACAAAGATTTAAAAAAATAGACCAGAATCTGAACGTGGCCTTCTGGTTTAAAGATCTTCTCAATAAAGGAGAGATTTGCAAAATTTAGAGTATTTAATAAATTTAGCACATTATTTAATGAACATAACACCTGGCAGGTTAAGATATTTTAAAAGAAGAGAACATAAGATCTGTTGCAGTCGCAAAGTAATTGAAGCTCCATGAAAGTACTTGTTGCTGTTATTGTGTGCTATCGAGTCAGGTCCAACCCATAGTGACCCTGTATACGGTTTCCATAGGGAAGTTGATGAGCCTGAACTGCCTACCTTGTGGTTCAAACCGATTTTGCAGTCAAGCGCATTAACCCACAGCGACATACCAGGACTCCATGAAAGTACTTGTTGTTGTTAAGTGCCGTGGAGTCAGTTCCGACTCATAGCAACCCTGCACAGGGTTTCCGAGGCTGTAAATCTTTACTGGAGCAGAACGCCTCATCTTTCTCCTGCGGAACCACTGGTAGTTTCGATCTGCTGACCTTGCGGTTCACAGCCCGATTCGTAACTACGCTACCAGAGCTCCTTATGAAAGTACTAGCACCAATTATATATTGCTACTTTGACTAAAGAAGTATTTTAGTTAGGTTTTATCTCAACTGCAAGTGAGCTTTTAAAAGATTAGTACCCTGAGGCTATTTAAATATAAACCCAGTGCAATGATTATTAAACATTCATACCATGACCAGTAAATTTAACCATAATACACATTGCTTTTGCGAAATACGATAGGATGAAAGTAAAACTAATGTTCTCTCATGTAAACTATCACATTATTCACAATAAACCATTTAATAAAAAAAAAATTGGGGGAGGGGCTATAAATGCACAAGTTTTCAAGAGGGAGTTTAGATTCAGAGTATGTGGGGGAAGGTAGAATCCCCAGTGAGTGACTTTCATCCTGTCTAGATGGGTCTGGTGAAAGGAGCTAGTGATTCAATAGTGAGTAGTTACTATGACAAACTGAGATTGTCACAACTGTAAAGGTAGAAGTTTTGTACCACAAAGTGTGAGTGGTTGATCTTACAGCCCAGGATAAGAGGACCCTGGGACCATTACGAGAAAAGAGCAGGAGCAGAGTGTAGGATCCTATCTAGCGAAGTGGCAACTCCAGAAATGGATGCAGAGATTATGACATGGAGAGACAGAGCAGCTGAGGACTCTAGACTCATGGAGGGAGAGGGGCTGTGTGCTGGCACCCAGGGAGGGCAGACTGGCAGGGTGTGCCCATTGGTTGTTCGAATAATTGTATATTCCTGAATTCCTGAGTGTTTTGGTGCACATTCAAAAAAAAAAAGAAGCAAATACTGTTGAATGATGATGCATACAGGAAATTGTAATGAAACGAAATATGATAGGATGAGTGTAAAACTGATGATTCCCCATGTAATCTATCACTCAATTCACAATAAAAAAAAAATACAGATTGCTTTTGGAGAATTTTAATGAATACTGAAACAACTATGTGTTACAATATATCTTTACATGTAACAATAGGGAAACCTAAGAAAAGTAAATGGGCATATTCATAAAAGCTCTCCACACATATTTAAAACCCTTAAATAAAATAGATAAAATAAAACATCATCAGATAAAACATAGACTTCATATTCTTAGTAATTTAGGCCAGCATGATCACCACAATATTTGTATTTAAAATAAAATGAAAAGTGAGCAAGTTATTAAAATAATCAAATAGTTTCAACAGAATTGTAATAACTTCTGCCTTTGTATTATAAACGTTGAAGGCAAACCTAAATGACATATATTGTTATTGTTATTAAGTACTCTTGAGTCACTTAACTTAAGCATTCAGGCTGTTTCTGAGGAGGGGCTGGTGAGCTTGAACTATTGACCTTGAGGTTCAAACCAACATTCCGGTCCAGTTCATTAACACACAGTACCGCACCTGGACTCCAAATGACATATTGCTGTTGTTGCTATGTGCCTGGAGTGGTTCCTACTCATAGAAACCCTGTACAGGGTTTCTAAGGCTGTAACTGTTTATGGGAGAAGAAAGCCTCATCTGTCTTCCATGGAACAGCTGGTAGTTTTGAACTGCTGACCTTGCAATTTGCAGCCCGATGAGTAACCACCATGCTATAATGACATATTGTATAATGTTATTCCATGAATACTTGATTATTGGCAGTCATATATATACCAGACAAATATAAAAATTATTTTCATTCTCTTGAATTTGGCATGATTGATAATTATATTGAATATATCCAAGATATTAATCAAAGGCTTCATTACTCACAACTTATACATTTTGGGAAAATACGTCTTTGAAATTGGCTTCATTTGTCTATAATATATTAATTTGTAATAGTAAGTCTAAATTGTTGCTGTTGTTAAGTTCCATCCAGTAAGTTTCAGCCCATCATGACCCTCTATAGGGTTTCTGAGGAGCAGCTTTTGGGTTTGAAATGTGGGCTTTGTGGTTCACAGTCCAGTGCTGATCTTACAGCGCCCCACCAAAAGTCCAAGTCTAAATTAGAAACAGGAATTTTATCATAAAATGCAGACATAAGCCCAGATATCATCATAAAGATTTGATTTAAACATATGATACTTAAAATGTATTGTATTTAATATATCTTAAATCTATATGCATTAGTTCTTAATCATAGAGGTGAATATAACTTAAACATGAAGTAACTATAAATTTATGATACATATTGTTAAAATAGACCCACTTATCTCTCCTTAGCTGTTCCCAATGTCTTGTAGCAGGTGCTAACAATCCTCTACCTGTATTTTATCATCTCTACTATTTCAGTGCACACAGCTCTAACTTATGACTGCAAACATCTGGTCATATTGCCTAAAGCTGTCTCTGGTTTCAGTAGCCTGCCTGCCACCCAAATTCAGTCCGTAAGTGTCAGGGAAATACTGCCCCAGGGAACTTCCTTCAACAGATGACTGATGATAGCAGTTGTAGATATATCCTATTTGCTACCCCTTGAGGCAAAACATACCTTTGAGATGTAGTCTCCACTGACTTCCAATATTTTCTCTAAAGTTTACACTACAATCACTCACAGTGAGAGTTAATTTTCATAATGATTGCTTTATTAGCAATTATTCTTTTGTGCTATTTCCCTGCTCCTATAGCATTAATTCTTCAATTTCTGAACAAACATATTTTATACAAACCTTTGTTACAAGTTTAACTTCAAGAGGAATAAAAACTGTCTATAGTGGCATTGTATAAGGAGCTCTGGTAGTGTAGTGGTTACGAATTGGGCTGCGAACCTTAAGGTCAGCAGTTCGAAACTACCAGCTGCTCCGCGGGAGATAGATGAGGCTTTCTACTCCCGTAAGGATTTACACCCTCGGAAACCCTGTACAGGGTCGCTATGGGTCGGAACCGACTCGATGGCACTTAACAACAATAACAACAATAGTGGCATTGTAGGTTAATGTGATGAACCACAAAGTTGGTTTGAACCACAATGTCAGTGGTTCAAGCTCACCAGCCACTCCTCAGAAACCCTACTACACAGTTTCACTATGGGTCAGAATGGACTTTATGGAACATCACAGCAACAATAGTACCGCATACACTATTGTAACTATTTGAAACAAATGCTAAACTTTAAAATAATTCCAATAGCATATGGGAAGGAAGGAAGAGAAGAACCTCTACCAAAGCCTATATCTCAAAATACTATCACATTAAGAAGATGAATACAACCTTGAGTAATTGAATAGTAACACTCAGTATTCCTCTAAAATTCAAGTTCAAGTTTAACATAGTATTTTCAGTAATATAAATCATTTCTGTTATTATCTAAGTGGTTACACACACACACATATCAAAAAGCCCAAGTAGTGCTATATGTTAGGCTTTGGCTAAAAACAAGGTTGGCAGTCCATACCTGTCAGACACTCCACAGAAGAAAACCATATACAGGATAGTTTCCAGTCAGAATTCACTCAATTGTAACAGATTTGTTTCTTTTTGTTTTCTTTTCTTTTTTGGCTTGTATCAATCCAGCATCATTATTTCAAATAACTGAAAGTAACCTTGGATTTTTATACAATTTATGTTTGCTATGTGTAGTTGTTTAAAGATGTTATTGCTACGTCCTAAAGAGTAGGTTCTGACTCAGCTATGTACAACAGTTCTGACCCTATGTAATAGATCCAGTACCATGTTCAAGTCTTATGATGTTCAACTCCATTGTTGTAGCCACTGTGTCAATCTATTTCATTGATGGTTTTCCTCTTTTCTCACCTATCTTCTATTTTACCACTTGTCTTGAAGTTATTTGTCCAGTTGTGAGGAGTTTTGTTTTCACAATATTGAGGTATAATCCATACTGAAGACTGTAGTCTTTGATCTTCATCACTAAGTGTTTAAAGTCCTCTTCACTTTCATCAGTCAAGGTTGTATTATCTGAAAAATACTCCTTCTCCAGGGATTGTTCCATTCTTACCATATTGTCCAAAATATATGAGACTGAAGCTTTCCATACTCACTTCTAATGAGCATTCAGGCTTTACTTCTTCCAAGACAGACTTCGGTAATTCTCTGGTGCATGTTAGTTTCAATATTCTTATCATCACTATAATTGAAATGCATTGATTCTTCTCTGGCTTTCCTAACTCATTGTCCAGGTTTCCCATGCCCTCAAAGTGGCATCTTTACTCTGTAACATTTCAAAGATGTTTTCTGAGGTACATTTGCCTAAAGCTGTATCTCCTTTGATTTCTTGACTTCTCCTTCCATATGCAGTGATTACATATCCAAGTAAAATGAAATCTGTCAGAAATTCAACTTTCTTAACTTTTGTCTTGATGTTCCTTTTTTTGTCCTGTTTTGAGGAATTTTGTTATCTTAATGTTGAGATGTATTCCATACTGAAGGCTGTAGAATTTGACTTTCATTAATAAGTATTTCAAGTCCTCTCCACTTTAAGGAATCAAGACTGTATCATCTGAAAATTATTCAGTGTTAATGAGTCTTCTGATGCCATATTCTTCTACATATAGCCAATATTCTCTGACTATTTGTTCAAAATACAGGATACAATCCTGATACACAACTTTTATAACTTTAAACCACTGTTGTTGATAGGTGTCATCTAGTTGACTTAGCCTCAAAGCAATCCTATACACAACAGAATGAAATACTGTCCAGGTCATGCACCAACCTCACAATCTTTGTCACGCTTGGGAACACTTCTGCTGCCACTGTGTCAATCCATCTCATTGAGGATCTTTCTCTTTTTTAGCTTACCCTCCATTTTACCAAGTACTCTGTTCTTCTTCAGGAACTGGCCCTTGCTGATAATATGTGAGAAGTATAAGAGACAAAATCCTGCCACCATTGCTTCTATGGAGAAATGTGATTGTACTTCTTACAACTCTAATTTGTTTGTTCTTCAGGTACTCCATGGTACTTTTGATATTCTACAACACCATAACTCAAATACATTGATCCTTCTATTGTCTTCCTTACTCATTGTCCAACTTTCTCATGCATATGATGCTATTGAAAACACCATAACTTGGGTCAGGCACACCTTAGTCCTCAAAATGACATCTTTGCTCTTGAACACTTTACAGAGGTCTCTTGTACAGCAGATTTGCCTAATGCAATATGTTGTTTGATTTCCTGAACATTGCTTCCATTAGTGTTGATTGTGGATCTAATTAAAATGAACATTTTGACAACTTCAGTCTTTTCTCTATTTATCATGATATTATTTATTAATCCAGTAATGATATTTTTTTCCCTTTAAATTGAGGTGAAACTCATATGAACACTATGGTCTTTGGTAAATATCAGTAAGCATTTTAAGTTCTCTTTGCTTTCAGCAAGGTTGTATCGTCTGCAAATCACAGGTTGTTAATTATTTTTACTCCAATTCTTCATATATTCGACTTTCTAGGAATATTTGCTCAGCATACTTATTGAATAAGTATGGTGAAATAATACAACACTGGCACACACCTTTCATAATTTTGAAACATTCAGTGTTCTCTTATTCTGTTTGAATGATTATTTTTTTAGCTTACCCTCCACTTACTTTACCCAGTGTATATAAAGTTTTGTCTATGTAAGTTTCCTCATTAGCAGAATTAAATGCTCTGGGATACTCATACTCTTCAATGTTGTCCATAACTTGTCATAATCCATACAATCAAAAGCCTTTTCAAGAGGGTGGGGATTGATGGTGGATATGATAGAGGTGCTGTAAAGAGCTCCTTCAGCAATAACACAGAATACCAGGTGAAGCAGGTTCAGGGGAGAACTCCAAAACTCTGAACCACATATATAGGAATATTTTTAAAAGTTTGAAAGCTTATAGCTAGTGGAACTTGTAGCAGAAGCAAGAAATATTGGACATTTTAATCTGCCAAGCTCAGTGGCCTGGAGTTGAGTACTTGGGTGAGACCAAACTGCAAGACCAAATGGGGGAGCAAGCAAACCCGCCACAGACTAACACCTGTGAGAGCCTTCAAGACAAAGGTGGACAATATCATTTGTTTGGTTTTGCCTGATTATTTTGGTATCTATTCATTGACTCTCATTGTCTGAGCACCTCCATTCTGGTGACTACAGGGGGTGCCTGAGTGAGTGGACACCATGCACTCCCACCATTGGAGGGTTCTTCCACCATGCATGCACACAGATCCTCTCATAATTTAAAGGGCCAGTCCCCACACCAACCGGCAGTGCAAAACAGCCACAGCCAGCCCTGATCTGTTTATTAATCAGGAAAAGGCCAGAATAGGGGTCGTTTAAAGGGCCAATCCCCTCTTAAAACCAACTGGCAGCATACAATGGCCACAGCTGGCCATTAACTGTTTATTAACAGGATAAAGACCAGGAGAGTGGTCTTTAAAGGCCCAGTCACTGCTTAAAACCACCAGCAGCACAAAACGGACACAGCCAGTTCTCAACTGTTTATTAATAGGGAAAAGGCCAGACAGGGGTGTGGAATGGAAGAGAGTCGAAAAACAAAGCAGGCCAAAAATTAAATCTTGAGTTACAGCCTAACAACCAATAACAGCATCTTGAAATTTATCAGGTGGCCTAGAAGGCAATAATCTGTGATTATAGACTATAGTATCCAATATTTTTTGTTTGTTTGTTTTTTTCTTGCTGTTGCTATTTTGTTTTTGGTTCCCACTTTTACCTCCAAGAGGCTCTTTCTCTCCCTGTATTATCCAGGAAGAGACAGCAATTGCTGCCATACATTCAAGATATAATCACACCCTATAAAACTGAACAATACAGGCAAGAACCAATACCAACTGCCATACACTAGGGAGGCAGACAACACCTGCGAAAGTTACTCTGAGTTAAGCAGTAAGAAGAGTGAAAAGGGAAGTACACCTCCTGATCACATCTACCTGGAGGAAATCAGAAAGCATAAAAAATACCAAAATATACACTCAATTAAGTATTAAGGCCACAGCTAATTACTGAACATGTTCAAGAAGCAAAAACAAATGACCGTATCAGCACATGTCCAGAAACAAGATAAAGTGTCTGAGACAAATGACCTAGAAATAGATCTGGACTCCATTCTGGAAGGAGGGCAGGCCTTGGAAATGCATGAGAAGGAATTCAGAAAAATGATTATAAAATGTTTCAAAACACTTTACAACGGAGTTGAGAAAAATAAGGAAGAAGTCAGGAAAGTGCTACATGGACAATCAAATAAGATAGATACAGCATTGGAAACAATTCAAAACCTACAGAAAGAAGTCCAAATGATTAATAATAAAAGTCAGCAGAAGCCATGCAGCAAGAAAATAATGGGGGAGAAATATACAAGACCCTGAAAGAAAAAAAATTCCAACCAAGAATCCTTTATCCAGCAAAGCTATCAATCAAATACGATGGTGTAATGAAAACATTGCAGGTCAAGCAGAAGTTAAGGGATTTTTCCAAAGCCAATTCTGTGCTACAAAGCATCCTAAAGGGAGTTCTGTGGATAAATAACCAAGAAGAACAGACAACAACCAGACATTGGCATACGTGGCAGCACCTCCCAGAACTAAATTGACAAATGGAAGTGCTGAGAACAGACCAAAACTATAAGAACAAATTCAGAGGATCTGGGAGGTCAATCTATGATCAAAACAATTACAGTGTAAAAGAAGATAAATACATAGGAACAGAGATCCAGATGTTGAGAAGGTCAGGTCGATTACAGAATAGAATAGACTGTACTAAATGGAGGGAAGAGTTAATGAAA
>NW_006408914.1:282821-286288 GCF_000296735.1 Chrysochloris asiatica
ATCTACAAGGAAGTGGGAAACTATCGCTGATGTCAGATGTATCTTGACTGAAAGACTAGAATACCAGAAAAACTTTGTCTGTACCTTACTGACTAAACAAAGGCTAGATATAAACAACATTGCAGAGACTCATTGTTCCAGAACACTTAATTGTGCTTTGGGGAGACTGTCAATAGTCCAAGAGGCAATTGTTTGAACACAACAAAGGAACACCTCATGGTTTAAAATAGGGAATCCTGGTGTGTCAGTGTTGTATTCAATCACAGTACTTATTCAATTTGTATGCTGAGCAAATAACTTGAGGATCTGGATTATTTGAAGTAGAATGTGGCATCAGGATTGGAGGATGATTCATTAACAAAATACAGGATGCAGATGATAAAATCGTGCTTGTTGATAGTGAAGAGGACTGTAAATACTTACTGGTGAAGATGGAAGTTCACAGCCTTCAAAGTAGATTGAACCTCAATGTAAAGAAAACAAAAATCCTCATTACTGGATCAATAAATAAGAACAAGATAAATCAAGAAAAGATTAAAATTGTCAAAGAGACCATTTTTCTCAGATAAACCCTCAACAATAATGGTAGTAGCAATCACAAAATCAAACAACATATTGAATCAGGAAAATCTGTATAGTAACAACTCCTTAAAATATTCAAGAGAAAATATATCACCCAAGTCAATTATTTTGTTTTGTTTTAAAATAACCTCATATGTATGTGAATGTTGGACAAGGAATGAAGACTTTAGAAATTTTGATGCATTAGAGTTATGGTGTTGGATGAGAATAATAGAAATAGCATGGATAACCAAAAGAATAATTAAATTTGTTTGAAAAAGTTCCAACAGACTGCTCTTTAGAAGGCTAGTTGACTAGATCTCATGTCTCATACTTTGTTTCTATTATCAAGAGAGACGACTACCTGGAGAAGGAGATTATGCTTGATGAAGAGGAGGGTGAGTGAAAGAGCAAAATACCCCTAGTGAGATTGATTGGCACAGTGTCAGCCTCAATGGGCTCAAGTCATCAACAATTGTGAGGTTGGCTCAGAACCAGGCCGTGTTTCATACTATTGCACGTAAAGCTGCTATGAGTTGGTACCAACTTCAAGGCACCTAACAACTTATTTCATACATTCCATGTTCTGATTATTATTGGATGTTTACAGCTGTTTCTTCTAAGTTTGAATTATGCTTCATGAAGAAATGGAGGTTTCAAAATGTTTTACTCCATTTGTGTCATCATGGGTCACCGTACTTTGAGGAGGCAGCTTCCCACCAGTCATATTTTGAGTTATTTGCCAAAGGAGAGTTTTGTCTTCTGACAGTATTTCTGGCAATTTTCTAGTGTCATTCATCATGTTTCAATTTTCAAAATTATTATGCTCTCTTATAGTGTTCCACTGCTAGTCATATAATTTTCTGTGACTACATATTCAGAAATAGTCTGCCTCTCTTTCCAATCTGTGCTGTGCTGGAAGCTCAGCTGAAACCTGTTCACAATGTGTGTACCCTGTTTGTATTTAACATCTCAGCAACATGCAATCCACCACAGTATGAGAAACTTACAGATGCTTACTGATGAAGATATAAGACCACAGACTTCACTGTGAGTTACACTTCAAAGTCAAGAAAACAAAAATTCTCACCACTAGACCATGAAATAACACCGTTATTAAGAGTGAAAAGATTGAACTTGTCCTAGACTTCATTTTGCTTTAATCCTCTATAAACACTCATGGAAGAAGCAGTCAAGACATCAAATGACATATTGCATTTTTTCAATTTGCTTTACAAGACCTCTTTCAAGTGTTCAAGAGAAAAATTGAGGACTAAAGTGTGCCTCATCCAATCCATGGTGTTGTCAATAGCTTCAACTGCATGTGAAAGTTGAACAGTGAATAAGGAAGACTATAGAAGAACAGATGTATTTAAGTCTTAGTGTTGCAGAAAAATATAAAGATTACCATGGAAGGCTGGAAGAACAAACAAATTTGTTTTGGAAGAAGTATAGCCAGAATGTTTTGTAGAATCCAAGATTGTGAAACTGTGTTAGATATACTATCTGGAGGGAGCAGTCCCTGGAAAAGAACATCATGCTAGGTAAAGTGGAAGGTCAGTGAAAAAGAGGAAGACACCAAACAAGATGGTTTGACACAGTGGCAGCAACAATGGACTCAAGGTTAACAAAAATTGGGAGGATGGTTCAGGACTAGACAGTGTTTAGTTCTGTTGTGCATTAGGTTAATATGAGTCTGAACCAACGAGAAAGAATGACCGTAATTACACAAAAATAAATTATCATTGCAGTAATTGTTATTAACTGCCATCAAGTCAGTTCTGACTTATAACAATTATAAATTAGACAATTAAAATCAAAGACCTAATGAATAAAATGTGGATACTATCATCTGTGTCAGGTGCAATCAGAATGGATCAGTTTAACTGCTTATATACTTTCTCAGCTTTATTTTATGAAAGTTCATGTTTTTCATTCTTAATTAATTTTGGACATATGCTACATATACATTAATTACATAAACTATATGTATAAATAGATAAGACACATGTTATTGTGTTGCAATATTTTAAAGATTTTTTGAGATGATACTCTTTAATCTAGTGTGCATATGAATAAACACATATGATGTGTTTAAAAATACATTTTAAAAAGGATTTGTAGCTCTTATTTTATATTGCAATTAAATGGAAGAAATTAATTGATGAATTTTTTGGTCTTTAACACAATATACTAAATTATAACCCCAAACGTCACCTAAAAATGCAAATTATGACTTAATTTCTTTTGAAGAAACTGTAACTGCATAAAAGTACACAGTTTGTAATTATTAAACTTTGAGAAGAAACTTGTGAGATGAATTCATTAAGGAGTAGATATAAATGGATCTTGAATTAATTTTAGAGGTGTTAGTTGAACATAAGCTTTCTTGAAAGTATCAAATATTCATTTCTTAGAAAAAGACTGAAAGTTTAGATATTTGTTATGTATATTATGTTAATTTTTAGTCAAAGTATTGCATCTTTATAAATTAGTTAAGACTGACCTTATCT
Organism: Chrysochloris asiatica; assembly: GCF_000296735.1. Classification (NCBI taxonomy): domain Eukaryota; kingdom Metazoa; phylum Chordata; class Mammalia; order Afrosoricida; family Chrysochloridae; genus Chrysochloris; species Chrysochloris asiatica. The sequence goes on from NW_006408914.1 coordinate 285,896, forward strand.
TCACCATTTTATTTTTCCTGTTGTAAATATTAGAATATAAGTCTCTCATGATTATTACACATATGGAAATATTAATATTATTCTTAGGAACATTAGCATATTACTCAAAGTTCTAGTGATATTGAATGCAGATTTTTCAATGAGCAAAAAATGTAAAAATATATTAGACTGAAATTACTGTCATTAATCATTTAACAGTTTGGCATTTAAAAACCTCTTGTCCAAATCCTGGCATCTTTGTGACAATCTGAGATATATTCTCCAAATAATTTCCCTCACCAATGTCTAATTAACCTAAAACAAAATAAAACAGAAAGAAAGAAGGAAAGAAAGAAAGGAAGAAAGGAAGGAAAGAAAGAAGGAAGGAAGGAAGGAAGGAAGGAAGGAAGGAAG
>NW_006408914.1:292483-294865 GCF_000296735.1 Chrysochloris asiatica
CTTACGATTTTCAATGGATATTTACAGCTGTTTCTCTTCATTTTGAGTTGTGCCCCATCAGAAAATGAAGGTTCTGCAGGCTTTTCTGCCATTTGCATCATCACGGTCAGTTCTACTTTGAGGAGGTAGCTCTTTCCTAGTCTCATTTTGAGTGTCTTCCATCCTGAGGGGCTTAATTTCCGGCACTATATCTGACAGTGTTTCTCTGCTATTCATAAGGTTTTCAGTGACTAAATATTCAGAAGTAATTCATCACTCTTTCTTCCTTATGCAATTTCTGTATAGACTCTGTCAAATGTGACAGGCAGTTTTTATATGATATATTAAAAATACATTAACATTTACTTTAGTATGTGAGTGATGCATTATTAAATTGATGACGTGTCCCAAATTCTTTCCTTTGACTGCGTGTAATTCTAAAATATTCAATATCTATACTTCATGGGTGGCTTTAATCTCATCTTTTAATGAACACCATGGCAGATGTGCAAATTGAGGTGGTGTCTGTCGCATAAACCCCCAAAATATGTCATAACCTTCTTTGTTATTGGCTGGCCATATTTCAATATGCTCCTTTTGGATTCTAGGCAAATATTTTATTTTCATAGACACATTTACAGGATTTGATGTATGAAATTATAAATGTAACTTCTAGCAAACAAGTTGCTAAATATATAGTTGTGTCATTAAAATGTTCCATTTGCTCCATATACATTAAAAAAGAAGAAAATTATAATCATCTAACAAATGGGATCCTGTGAATTTTTTTTTGTTGTTGTTAATCACTCTAAAGTGTGAAGCTATATATGGCTAAGTTAATATTGCATCAGTTGAAATACTGGCACTAATTGTTGGAAAGAGTAGACAGCTATCTCTAGGAAATATATCAAAAACAACAAAAAATTAGAGATAGGAATAAATATTTTATTTTATTTATTTGATCAATATTAATTATTTATCAATTTCTCAAAGATTGGTTTTGAAATTTTATAAGAGAATATGCTTGAAAATAATATAAATATTTATGATCATAGAGAATACGGGTAATCTAAACAATTGCATTTGTTCTCAAAATACTGTCAAGTATCAAAATACAGAGACACAAGGTAAATTTGACTGAAATGTTTTAGAAATTTGTCAACATTTAGATTGCACAGGGATGTCATTAAAGATAATTATTTATTGAACTTGGGATCTTCAAATCACCCACTGTTGCACTGACAATAAAAATCCTTTATGAAATGTTTTTCAAAACCCAAATAAATGTAGGATGCTCAGTGTGCTGATTTAAAAGAACACTTATGAGAAAGATAGAACTGATGTTTGAAAATACTTACTGTGTGGAAAAGTCAAAAAAATTCATGGAGAATGGAACTGAAACATGATGGAATTTTCCCACAAATATTTGAAGCCCCCACTCAAATATTCTTCAAAGTGAATAACTATTCATATCCATTTGATGTGATTGTTGTGCTGGCAAATACTGAATGATGCAGAAAGGATAAAAAGAAGATGGAAAGAATAAGCAGAGTCACTGTACCAAAAGGAAATCATTGATATTCAAACATTTCAAAAGATAGCATATGATCAAGAGTCAATAATATGGAAGTAAGAACCCCAAGATGCATTGAAGGCATTGGCAAAGAACAAGGCTCCAGGAATAGGTGGAATGGAAATAGAAATAGAAATATTTCAACAAACTAATGCAGCACTCATCTATGCCAAGAAATTTTGAAGACAACTACCTGGCCAAGTGACTGGAATAGGTTCATATTTGTACCCATTTCAAAGAGAGGTGGCCAAATGGAACCTAGAAATCATCAGATTATATCATTGACAGCCAATGTGTGTAAAGATAATGCAATAAAGGCTGCAACCATACATTGACAATGAATTCCAGAGGTTCAAGCCAGATTCAGAAGAGAATGTGGAACAAGAGATATCATTGTGGATGTCCTATTGATCTTGGCTGAATGCAGAGAATGCCAGAAAAATGTGTATCTGTGGTTATTGACTACACAAATGTTTTTGATTATGTGAATCATTACGAGCTATGAACAACATTGCAAACAATGAGCATTCCGGAAAAGTTATATGTGATCATGAGGAACCTGTACATAGACCAAGAGCCAGTTGATAGAACAAAACATGGGAATGGCGAATACTCTAAAGTTAGGAGAGGGGCGTATGCTAGGCTTGTATTCTTATACCATAGTTATTTAACCTGTATGCTGATCAAATAACTTAAGAATATGGATTATATGAAGCAAAACATGGCATCAGGATTGGAGGAAGAATCTTAACAACCTGGAATATGCAGATGGTATAACCTTGCTTGTTGAAAGTGAAGAGGATTTAAAATACTTGCTGATGAAGATCAAA
>NW_006408914.1:294965-298638 GCF_000296735.1 Chrysochloris asiatica
GCAGTTCAAAGCCACCAGCCACTCCTTCTAAACCCTATACAGGATTGCTATGAGTCAGAACCGACTCGACAACATTTAACAACAACGGGAGTCAGAACTGACTAAAAGCACTTAATAACAATAACAATAATAACAGATTGAGGATGTAGATTCTAGCTAGGTGTTCTTGAACAATCACTTGACATCTTGCCACCATGTTGGTGGTTCAAATCTACCAGCCACTCCTCAGAAACCCTATGAGTCAGAACTAACAAAATGACACTTAACAACAACAACAATATTTTGTTTTTTACTGACAAAGAGTATTTTCACATTTTTATATTCTCATTTATTAAAGGTTATTATGATTTGATAGCAATACCTTTCTTACCTTGTACTTTTGATTACTTTGTGTCTACCTGGTTAATCCCAGCTAATCACATTTTATCACATCTTCAAATTATCATTTCCCTATAATGTAACGTATTGAAAGATTTAAGAGAGTAGGAATTCATCATTTTAAGAGGCAATTATATTGGCTAATTACATAAACAAATGGACAAAGTGGTCATGGTAGCATGGATTAATTTTATACATAGATTTCAGTTAGTCAGAAATCAACGAATTGCTTGATGCCAAATCATTGCCAAGGTCAACGTTGGTTCCTGGTTTGGTATATGGACAATCAGTGAACCCAAGTAGAAAGATAATTTTACATTAAAAAAGGTTTGTAAATTAATTCTGTTTGGCAAGAATTCACTTTCTTTGTCTAGTAGTTTGATGAAACAATGCTCTTTAAGAATCTCTTGCTCTCCTTAATGATCTTCCACAGTATTGCTTATGGTTAAGGCAGCAATTTATTGCTATCTGTAAAAGCATGGCCATTGGCTTAAGGTTAGATAATTTACTTATATTTTAGCATTTTTAAAGCACCTGGCTTAATCAAATTATATAATTACCTTTCAATCGTCAGCTATGGTACTAGAAACACTTTCATAACCAAGAAAATGTCATACAACCTTTGTTAGGTATCTTTATTGCATGTGTGGTAAATCCTGTAAGAAGCAGTGTATCATGCCAACCAGCAGCCATTACATGGTGCTATTTCAGCCTGTTGTAGTGCTATAGGATAAGCACTGGACTGTTTAACCACAGGTCAGTGGTTCAAACCTATCAGCCACTCCTTGAAAACCTTGTAGAGGGTTGTTTTGAGTTAGAGCTTACTCAAAAGCACTTTACAACAACAGTAGCAATGTTTCAGTCTCAGCCAACAATTATGGGTTAGAAATTGGGGAAGGATATGAAAATTGTTTCTGTCCTTATTACTCTTAATGATTGACTCGCAAAATGTTTGCTTCCCTAAATCACACAATTGTTGAAGTTTTTAAGTGCCTTCGGTTGTTTACAACTCAGCATCCTTATATATGGTTTCCAAGGAGGAGTTAGTGAATTTGAACCACCATCCTTGTGGTTCAAACTTACTTTGTGGCACAGAGCTTATCCCAGAGCACACACCAGGACTTCAAAACACATATAGAAATGAACAAACTTTGCCCAGAAATCTTGCATTCAAAATGTAGGGAATCTGATAAAGGGAACCAAATATCTTGAAGAAATACCTAGTTCTGTGGCTGGGAATGGAAAGTGCCAGATATGAGGGCACGTTCTAGAAGTAGAAACCAAGGACATCTTTAAAAATGATGATTACAGCTCAAAGGGACATAGGAATCAGTATAAAATGGAACTCACTAGCTAAAAATGAGACATATTGAGCAAAAAAATAAAAAATAGAATAGGTTGTCACTCATAAAATAGAATAAATACCATAGTCCATGTTTATAAAATATTTAGTTTACTGTAAAGAAATCAAAGCTCCTTTTACAAATGACATTCAGTTAATAAATGTAGAAGGAATGATGAAAACAGAAATTTCTATTTGACAAAATGATAGCAAGAATTGCTTTTAGAGATTTTGCAAGAAGACAAAGTAAGCAAAAAGGTCTGCATGTATCATCTGCAACAAAGGTACAGTAAACCAAATGAAACATATTCAGAAACCGGGGCATCAGATGAAGAAATAATGAAATGGATTGAATATTTACTAAGAGAGAAAGCTGAACAGTTAAAAAAAAAAAAAAAGGAGACAGACTGGTGACCTGTGCAGGCCAGCCTAGATACACCTCCAGGGAAACTTCTGCTCTCCCATGGAATGGAGCTGTTGAAACTGCATGGAGATGAGCACCACTGTCATAACACTCATTATAGGAGGAGAAAATTATCTGCATCAATCCCATTTCAGCAGGTCCTGCTTCAAATCTGCAGAGCCTGTCCTGAACAGCACTGAACTAGTCCTTACTAGTTTTTAAAAGAAGCAACTAAACACATGCGTTGGAGTGGGTGTTGGGGTGGGATAGAAAGGAGATTGATGATTAGCAAAGGCCAGTCATGTACAACATGGACAATTTGAAGTTTTCAGGGCCATTTTCAAGGCAAGAAGACAGGACCTGGCAAAGGAGCATATTGCATATTAGTGGATAGAAAGGTGTGAATTTTTATCTTGTACCCCAAACTCATCTGTCAGTTTATTGTACTGTGATAGTTTGTATATTGTTGTGATCATGGACCATATGCCACCAGTGTTTTGAATACCAGCAGGGTCATCTTGGTGGACAGGTTTCAACTGAACTTCCAAACTAAAACACACTCAGAAGAAGGGGAGGAGAACTGGTTCTGAGTTTTTAAACTCTGAAAACCTTAAACTTTATGAATAACCACAGATAAGATATAGTGCCAGAGTATAAAACATTAGAAATAGTGCAATATTATTGTCAGGCTTAGTGTTGGAAAATGAGCCTCCCAGGGTGAAATGCACTAAAAATAAAACTAGAGAAGAGCTGCCTCTTCAAACTAGAGTATACCATGGTAACTTGAATGGAGTAAAACTTTCCAGACCTTCATTTGCTGATGGTGCACAATTCCAAATCAGGAGAAACAGCTACAAACATCCATTAATAATTGGGAAAAGAAACATATGCAGTGTCAATCTAGGAAAATTGTAAGTTTCCAAAAATGAAGTGGAATGCATAAAGATCAATATCCTAGGCATTAGTGAAGTGTACTTTTAGAGACTAGTTTGCATCTGACAATAATATGGTTTACTATGTCTAGAATGACAAATTGGACAGGAAAGGAATCACATTCATCATCAAAAAGAGCATTTAAATATCTATCTTGAAGTATAATGCTGTCTATGGCAGGATAATATCCACACAACTACAAGGAAGATATGTTAATACCACTAATATTGAAATTTACCAATCAATGACTAAAGCTAGGGATGATGAAATTCAAGAAATCTGCCAACTTCTTCAACCTGAAATTGACCAAAAGTACAATCAAAGTGAATTAATAAATACTGGTGATTGATATGTGAAAGTTGGAAACAAAGAAGGATCAGCAGTTAGGAAATACAGTCTTAGAGATAGAAATGATGTTGGAGATTGCAAGATAAAAATTTTGAATATAAATGACTTACTCATTGGAAATGCCTTTTTTGATACAACATCAAAGAAGCCTATACACATGGACCCCACTAGATGAAACACATAGGAATCAAGTTGACTCCATCTTTGGAAAGAGATGGTGGAAAAGTTCCCTATCAGTAGCCAAAACAAGGCCAGGAAGTGACTGTGGA
>NW_006408914.1:303165-305018 GCF_000296735.1 Chrysochloris asiatica
AATGTACATCCACATACCTTGTCCCACACTGTTGACATTCTTCAAAACTTCATTTTGAGGTCTTAAAGCACCCTATCTATAGTTCTTCTCTTGTTCCATTAGACTTTCACCTCTTTAGTCTACTGAAAGTAGCCTTTCAAGGACAAAGATTCACGTATGTTAAGGAACTGAAACTAGCAGTGCTTCTGTGGCTTGCAGCTCAACATAAAACATTTTTAAACAAGTGACTAGGAAAGCTTGCTGATAGATGGACAAATGTATTGTAAAGTAAGGAGATTATCTCAAAAAATGATGTATTTGTCTTTTCTAAAAGTTGATTAAAAATATGTTGTATAGACACAGTGCAGATAATTTCTGAGTCACCCTCCTGTGCATATCTATCTATATTTATGTTGTTAAGTGTCATTGAGTCAGTTCCAACTCATAATGACCCTGTATAGAGTTTCAGAGGAGCAGCTGGTGAGTTTGAACCTCCCACCTTGTGATTCAAACCCACCTTGTGATCCAGTGGATTATCTTGCAGCATATATCTATAACAATATTAGGTTAATCTCTAGAAACTCCATATATTGCCTCATAAATCTTCATGCTATTGAATTCCATAGGACTGATGAAATCTCATTTTTTTATATTTCTTGCTTTTCTCATAAAGTTACTGGAAAATAAAAGGGGAAAAAAAACTTTCCTATTAATATAATGAGCACATATGCTTCTAAACTGAATACTTATTTAGTAATTTTGCATATTATTTAAATATTAAAGTTTGCTTAAACATATTCTTGCACTTAATTTCTATGCATTTTTCCTTTAATTGTTGCTCCAAAGCATTCTTTGAATAATAACATTTAAATTAAATTATATACCTTTCATGCCAGTTCAAAAATCTGTTATAAAATATGTCTTCTTTCTGTACCCTGAAGTTCCAGACTTAACTATACACCCAGGGAGCAAAAATAATAGAAGTTAATAGGGTGGATTTCCCAAATCCTTTTAGAATAAACATTTGACAAAACAGCTGTTAATTTTTTGGAAGAAATTTGCTATCACCTCTTACAGATTTGCAATAAAATCCTTCCTACAGTAGAAATTCTTGAAATTTATGTATTCCTCCTTATAAGTTCAGAAAAGTCTAAGTTCTTACTAGAATAAAAGAAACATGTGTTTTGAATTTCTAGCAGATATGTCACAAAAGTGAGTTTATTGTTCTGTATTACCATTATATCTAGGTATCAGCATTTAACTTGGCTTCTAGGTCTTAAGAAATAAAAGGAAATGTTTTACGGTTATTAGCCATGACACTTCAGTTTTGTGAGTAACTTAGTCAAAACTTGGGCTCTGTCTACACATTACAATTCTCTAGCACTGTTGAAACATAGGAAGCAATTCAAATTTTTGTGATTATTATACTGAGACTAATGAAAAGCAGGAACTCTAGGGAGAATTGCATTTAAAAGATACAAAGTGAGAAAAACAGAAACATGAACACTGCAGTTGAGACATTTTAATTACTCCTTGTACCACATAATTTGAATTTTAATCTGTCACATTGTGATGAAATATCACCACTCATTTGTCAGTTTATTGTAAATTGTTGGCTAGCATGTCACTGTGATGCTGGAAGCTATGTTGTTGGTATTTTAAATACAAGCAGGGTCAGCCATGATAGACTGGTTTGAGCTGACCTTTAGACTAAGACAGACTATGAAAAAGGAGAAAGGAACTATTTCTGAATGGTTAGACATTGAAAACTTTATGCATAGCACCAGGACATGGTCAGGCAGAGTCCTGGTAGATGAACTGTTATGAATTACACAAGGATATCATCAGATACAATGCCAGAAGTTGAGCTCCTC
>NW_006408914.1:305118-308285 GCF_000296735.1 Chrysochloris asiatica
CAGTTCGAAACTACCAGCTGTTCCGTGGGAGAAAGATGAGGCTCTCTGCTCCTGTAAAGATTTACAGCCTCAGAAACCCTGTACAGGGTTGCTATGGGTCAGAACTGACTGCACAGCACATAATAACAACAACTTTGGTTATAAGATTTAAAATTTAGAAATGTTACATATCACAATAATATGCCACTTTGAATCATGAAATTTTTGGAAAACCAATAAATGAAATAAACATTTTGATAAATGTTGTTTCTATCAGAAATGTCTTAGAATAAAAATTGATAAAACTATGAGCATATTAAAATTGTTATGATCTCTAACTTTTAGAGTTCTCTCTATGGATCTAGTATACATGATAAATTTTTTTGTAATTGTAAGCACTAACCTGAAAACTACAGAATATGGTAAAGATATTTTCCAATTTTCTACCGGAGTCAAATATAAGTATTTAGAAGATAGGGTTAATTGCTATTTAAAATTAATATGCCAAGATGGAGAAAAATATTTCTATGTTTAGAGAATAAATATATACCACTCAAAATTTTTTTTTGCCCAGAGAATCATTCAATAACAAAAGTTGAGGCTTGAATTTTTTTCTTAGGTTCCCACAGCTTGAGAAATGCTGAGTGTGTTCTTCCTTTTTGGTTTTCTGGTTCCAGATCTTTGCACATTTTGTTGTCATATTTGGCTTTATCTTCTAAAGCTGATCTTTGATATTTTCTGTTCAGCTCTTGGACCTCCTCATTTCTTCCATTTGCTTTAGCATCTCTAAACTGGAGAGCAAGTTTCAGTGTCTCTTCTGGCAACCATTTTGACCTTTTCCTTCTTTCTTGTCTGCTTCATGATTTTTTGCTTTCTTCATGTATGATGCTCTTCATGTCACCTCACAACTCTTTCTAGTCTTCAGTGTTTAGCTTTTAATGTACCAAATCTGTTCTTCAGAAGATCTCTAAATTCGGGTGGGATATATTCAAGGTCATAGTTTGGCTCTCGTGGACTTGTTTCCATTATCTCCAGCTTCAGTTTGAATTTGCATATCAGTAATTGATGGTCCATATTTGTGCATATTGCAAAGAGAGGTGACCCAATGGAATGCGGAAATCATTGGACAAGCTCTTTGATATCGCATGCAAGTAAAGTTTTAATAAAGGCAATACAGAAATGGCTGCACGCATACATTGACAGAGAACTTCCAGAGGTTCAAGCCACATTCAGAAGAGGCCATGGAATGGGGATATCATTGCTAATGTCCGATGGATCATGGCTGAAAGCAGAGAATATCAGAAAGATGTTTGGTGGTGGTGGTTATGTGCCGTGGAGTTGCTTCCAACTCATAGTGACCCTGTACAGGTTTTCTGAGGCTGTAAATCTTTCCAGGAGCAGAAAGCCTCATTTTTCTCCAGCAGAACAGCTGATAGTTTCAAACAACTGACATTGAGGTTCGCAGCCTGATTCATAACCAATATGCTACAAGAGCTCGTTAGAAAGATGTTTACTTGTGTTTTATTGACTATGCAAAGGCTTTTTATTCTGTAGATCATGACAAGCTATGGGCAGCATTGAGAAGTATGAGTATTTTGGAAACTTAATTGTGCTCATGATGAATCTGTACCTGGACCAAAGGCAGTTGTTCGAACAGAACATGGGAACACTGGATGGTTTTGAATTAAGAAAGGTGTGTGAGAGGGTTGTATTCTTTCACCATACTTATTCAACCTGTATGCTGAGCACAAAATCAAAGAAGCTGGGTTATATGAAGAAAAAATGTGGCATCAGGATTGGAGGAAGATTCATTAACAACCTGCATTATGCAGATGATACAACCTTCTTGCTGAAAGTGAAGAGAACTAAAAACATTTACTGATGAAGATCAGAGAGCACAGCCTTCAGTATGGATTACATCTCAATGTAAAGAAAACAAAAAATCCTCACCACTGGACCAATAAACAACATTCTTATCAACGGATAAAAGATTGAAGTTGTCAAGTACTTCATTCTTCTTGGATCAGCTATCAACACTCACGGAAGCAGTAGTCAAGAAATCAAATGATGTGTTGCATTAGGTAAATCTGCTGCACAAGGCCTTTTAAAGTGTTGAAGATCAAATATGGCAGCTTGAGGACTAAGGTTCACCTGACCCAAGCCATGGTGTTTTCAATAACCTCATATGCATGCGAATACTGTACAAAGAATAAGGAAGACCATAGAAGAATTGATGATTTTGAGTAATGGTGTTGTTGAATATTGAAAGTGCCATCAGCTGCCCAAAAACCCATTGAGGTTGGCCCAGGATCAGGCACTGTTTCATTCTGCTGTTCATAAGGTCTCTGTGAGTAGGTACTGACTCGATGACTACTAACAACAACAACCAGGAGCATGAACACTAGGAAGTTAACTAACATCAAGGCTTGTGGTGTGGACATTACCAAGAAAAATGTGGCTTACACAGACTTTGAATGGACCAGCATTTACTAAAGTAAAAGTGAAGAAGTGCAGAACAACTTTAGTAGTGAACATTAGACCCCCATACCCAGTGGATCATTCCTCAGAGCATATGCCAGTTAGTGAGGTCATGCACCTCTGTCATGCACGTGGGAAGAACTCCATTTGTTCCCTGCCAGGAATAGATAAAGAAGTGAGATTGGCTAGTATCATGTGATACACATGAATAAGCAAAACATATCATTATACTTTGAGCCCAGAGCAAGATGTTATTAATAAAGAAGTTCTGTATAAACTATATTTTTTCGGTTCTTGTGAGGTGATGTTCTAAGGTTAAGGTCATAATTGGGCAGCTCTCTAAAGGAGTAAAAAGACACTTTCCCAGAAAGGTAAAACAATAATTTTATTAAATTGTTTGAGTATTGTTGTCAAGTGCAATTGAGCTGATTCCATATCATAGCATCCATGTAAGGGTTTCAGAGGAGCAGCTAGTGGATTTGAACTGCCAACGTTACGCTTTACAGTCTAGTGAGGATCTTACAGCAACACACTAGGAGTCTTTTTTTAGTTGTTGTTGTTAGGTGCCAACGAGATGGTATTGACTCATAGCGACTCTATACACAGTAGAATGAAACACTACACAATCCTGGGCCAACCTCACTACTGTTGCCACGCTTGAGTCATTTGATGCTGCCACTTTGCCAATCCATCTCATTGGGAGTCTTCCT
>NW_006408914.1:308385-309613 GCF_000296735.1 Chrysochloris asiatica
CCCCAGCAAAATGGATTGGCCAAGTGGCAGCCTCAAAGGGCTCAAGCATGGCAACAATAGTGAAGTTGGCCCAGGATCGGGCAGTGTTTTGTTCTGCTGTGCATAAGTTTGCTGTGAGTTGGTACCGACTTGATGACACCTAATAACAACAACAAGGCTTCCTACTTTGTGGATCATAACAAACTCTGGATAACATTGCAAATACTGGATATTCCAGAATACTTAATTGTACACATAAGGAACCTGAATACAGACCAAGAACAAGAACAAAGGACCTCTGGTAGCATGGTGGTTGGAAGTCGAGCTGCTAATCTTAACGTCAGCAGTTTGAAACCACCAGTGGTTCCACTGGAGAAAGATGAGGCTTTCTACTCTTATAAAGATTTTCATCCTCAAAAACCCAGTGCAGGGCTGCTCTAAGTTGGAACTGACTCCACAGCACATAACCGCCACCATCAAGAGCAAGGGAATATATAGTGCAAAATTCAGAGAGGAGTGGTCCAGCATTGCATTCTTTCACAAAATTTATTCAACCTTTGTGCTGAGCAATTAATCCAAAGAACATGATATCAGTATTAGCAAAGACTCATTAAAACCCTGTCATATGCAGATAATACAACCATGCTTGCTGAAAACAAAGAGGACTTATAATAATTACTGATGAAAATTAAAGTCCAGAGTCATCAATATGGCTTGAACCTCAATATAAAGAAAATGAAAATCCTGACAATTGGACCAATAAATAAATGGAGAAAAGTTTGAAGTTATCAAAGAGTTCATATTGTTTGGATCTGCTATCAGTACTCATTGAAGCAGCAGTGAAGAAATCAGTGAAGATATCAAATGACAAACTGTACTTGTCAAATCTTTTCCACAAAATCCCTTTAAGTTGTTTATGAGAATTGTAAAAATGAAAGGACTTCCAGAAGTACAAACAAAACTGTGTTAGAAGAAATACACTCAGAATGATTGTATAGCAAACATGTAGAGACTTTTTCTGCCATACTTTAGACAAATTATCCTGTACAGGGACAACATGCTAGGTAAAGTAGAGGGTCAACAGAAAGGTGGACGTCTCCCTCAACCCCCAAGATGGATTAGTAGAGAAGCATCAGCAGTGGTTTCAAGCATTATGATTATGAGGATTGTGCAAGACCTGGAAGTGTTTGGTTTTGTGCTGTATAGTGTCTCTGTGAGTCAAAATGTATTTGATATCAAGGATACTGAA
>NW_006408914.1:311093-313338 GCF_000296735.1 Chrysochloris asiatica
TCATGCGTGGCAACAATAGTGAGGTTGGCCCAGGATCGGGCAGTGTTTCATTCTGCTGTGCATAAGGTCCCTATGGGTTGGTACCGACTCGAGGGCACCTAACAACAACATCAACAACAATGTTCTCTCCTACATAAAGTTCTAATAGTATATTTTAATCAACGTTTCATGTACTGTGTCAATCCATGCCGTTGTGGGTCTTTCTCTTTTTTACTGACTTTCTACTTTCCGAAGACCACGACTCATCTGTCAGTTTGTTGTACTGTAGTGGCTTGCACGTTGTTGTGATTCTGAAAGTTATGCCACAGATATTTTAATACCAGCAGGCTCACCAAATGTGGAGAGGTTTCAATTGAACTTCCAGATGAAGACACACTAGGAAGAAGGAGAGATGGACTGTTTCAGAATATTTAGTCACTGAAAACCTTATTAAGAGTAGTGGAACGCTGCCAGCACAAGAATATTGAAATTTGAGACTTGATTAAGAGCTTCAGAATTTTGTCAGATGTAGCACCAGAGATGAGCCGCTCAGGTTGGAAGGCACTCAAAATGCAACTGTGGAAGACCTGCCTCAATAAAGTAGACTTGACTCTGATGACACAAATGTAGTAAAGCATTCAGAACATTCATATACTGATGATGCAAAATTCAAAATGAAGAGATACAGTTGTAAATATACATTAATAATCAGATCACGGATTGTAAGAAGTATGAATCTAGGGAATTTGGAAATTGTGAAAAATGAAATGGAATATGTAAACATCTGTATCCTAGACATTGATGAAGTCAACACTGTCTATGATAGGGTAATTTTCTTACTCTTATAGGAAAGACCAGTTAATAAGACAATTATTCAAATTTAGGCACCAACCACTAAAGCCAGTGATGATGAAATTGAAGAATTCTAACTTCTTCAAACACTCAATTAAAATATATTGATAATTACTGGTGATTGAAACGTAAAGGTTAGAAATACAGTGGGAGGATCAGTTGTTGGAAAAAATGGACTCCTAGAAAAATGAAAAACAAAAAAATCTGTATTGGAAGAAGAAGTACAGATATTTCTTTCTATCCCCCTCAAGTGATTATTTTACAAAAGTAGGCAAGGGAAACATATATTCATAAGACATTCAAGCATCTTTAGACTATTTCCTCTCTTTTATCGTTTCAGACTAGGCCTCAATCACTGTCTCACAGAGCCCTTTTCTTCCAAGGTTGAACATACATCAATATTTACCTCTGTCCCATGTAGCCCAGGCAAACCTATCTACCTTGTTCTTCTGTCCACCAACTCCTTCTTGTGTATTGTCTGCCACAACACCTGAACTGTGATGTTTCTATCCCTTACCCTGTGCTCTACCATCCTCTCCCACCCCCCATTCTTCACCCCCAACCACTGATAATCAACAAATAATTTTTCCTTTTTAAATTGTTCTTCCTTCTAGTGTGTATATCTTTTTTTTTAAAGCTTTTACTATAATGGTCTTTTGCAATATTTTTTCTTCAGTGACTGACTAATTTCACTCAGCATAATGTCTTCAAGGTTCTTCCATCCTATGTGCTGGCTAAAATTGTGCTTGTTATTCTTCAAGGTAGCATAATATTCCATAATGTGTATATAGTAGAGTTTGTTTATCAATTCTTCCATTTATAGGCACTCAGACAGTCTCCATCTTTTTGCTATTGTGAATTGTGCTGATATGAACATTGATGTGTGTATAATCTACTCGTATTATTGTTCGTATTTCTTGTGGATATATACCAAGTAGAGGAATTGCTGGATCATAAGATATTTCTATTTCCAATTCTCTGAGGAAGTACCATGTTGTTTTCCAGAGTGGTTGGACCATTTTGCAATCCCACCAGCAATTTAAGAGGGTACCAATCTTGCCACATCATCACCAGCATTTATTGTTCTCTGCATTTTTGAACTTCATTGTCATTGCTGGTGTGAGAAGATATCTCATTGTTGTTTTAATTTGCATCTCTCTAATAGCTAATGATCATAAACATTTCTTCATATGTCTACTGTCTGCACAAATGTCTTCCTTGGTCAAGTATCTGTTCATGTCCTCTGCCCATTTTTCAATTGGGCTATTTGTCTTTTTCTTGTAGAGGTTTTGTTGTTTCCTATATATTTTTGAAGATCTCGCTGCTTCGAAGATCTTGCTGCTTCGAAGATCTCATACTCATTGAGAAGTATGAGTATTCCAGAACACTTAACTGTAATTCTGAGGAATCTGTA
>NW_006408914.1:314052-326357 GCF_000296735.1 Chrysochloris asiatica
TCATACTTTGGACATTTTGTCAGGAGGGAACAGTCACTGGAGAAGGATGTCATGCTGGGTAAGGTGTAGGGTCAGAGAAAAAGAGGAAGACCCCTAACAAGATGGATTGGTCAGGTGGCATCATTGATGGACTCAAGTGTGGCAGCAGTAGTGAGGTTGGCCCAGGACCAGACATTGTTTCATTCTGCTGTGCATGGGGTTGCTATGAGTTGGTTCCGACTCGATGGCACCTGACAACAACAACAACAACATACACTTTAGAAATTAATCCCTTGTATGGTATGTAGTTGCAAAATATTTTTTCCCCATTCTGTGGGCTTTTACTCTTTTGGTGAAGTCGTTTGATGTACATAAGTTTCTAATTGTTAGTATGTCACAATCGAATATTTTGTTTTCTTTTGTGTGTGCAATTTTCTCAATGTTTGGTAATCTATGTATGCCCTGTATTGGTGGTTGGTGGTTATGTCCCATGGATGCACTGTATTACAGCCCTTACATTTGTTCCTAGTTTTTCATTAATGCTCATTAAAATTCTGGGGTTCACATTTAAATATTTAATCTATATGGAGCTGATTTTTGTACATGGTGTGAGGTAAAGGTTTTAAGTCTTTTGCAATTCAATTTCCAGTTCTGCCAGTCTATCTGTTGAAAAGATTATGTCTTCCCCATACAACATACTTAGACCCTTTGTCAAAGATCAATTGGCTGTATGTGAATGGGTTTTTTTTCTGTTTTCTCGATTCTGCTCCATTGATCTATGTGTCTTTCATTGTATCAGTACCAGTCTGTTTAGACCATTGTAGCTGTGTAGTAAAATTTGAAATCAGGGAATGAGGGACTTCCAACTTTGTTCTTCTTCTTAAGCAGTACTTTGCTTGTCCTGTGTCTCCTTTCCATATAAAATTTGTAATTGCTTTTCCCATCTCTTTGAAGATTGTCATTGGAATCTGGATTGGGATTGTATTATATGTATCAATTGCTTTGGGCAGTATTGACATTTTCACAATGTTAAGTCTTCCTATCCACGAGCATGGTACATTCTTCCATTTTTGTAAGCCTCTTTTGGTTTCTTATAGTAGTGTTTTATAGTTTTCTTTTTTTTCTCTGGTTATATTTATTCCTAAATATTCCATCCTTTGGGCAGCAATTATAAATGCCATTGCTTTCCTAATTTCCTTTTCAGTGCTGTCATTATTAATATAGAGGAATCCAACTGATTTTTTTATGCTAATATTGTATACTGCCAGTTTGCTGAATCTTCCAATGAGTTCCAGTAGTTTTTTTCCTGAGTCTTTGGGGTTTTCTATGTATAGGATATATCTTCAGCAAATAGAGATAATTTACTTTCTCTTTGCCAATCTGAATACCTTTAATTTTCCTATCCTGCCTTATAGCCCTGGGTAGCCCATGTGAGTAAAGTTTTACTAAAGGTAATACAGAAACAGCTGCAAGCACACGCTGACAGAGAACTTCCAGAGTTTCAAGCCAGATTCAGAAGAGGATGTGGAACAAGGGATATCATTGCTGATGTCTGATGGGTTTTGACTGAAATCAGATAATGCCAGAAAGATGTTTACCTGTGTTTTGTTGACTATGCAGAGGTTTTCAGTTGTGTGCATCATGACAAACTATGGACAACATTGTGAAATATGAATATTCCAGAGCACTTAATTGTGCTCATGATGAAACTATAAATGTACCAAGAGGCAGTTGTTCAAACAGAACATGGGAACACTGAGTAGTTTAAAAAATAAGAAAGGTGTGGGACAGGGCTGTATTCTTTCATCATACTTATTCAACCTGTACACTGAGAAAATAATCTGAGAAGCTGGGTTATATGAAGAAAAAGTTGCATCAGGATTGGAAGAAGATTCATTAACAACCCATGATATTCAGGTGATACAGTCTTGCTTGCTGAAAGTGAAGAGGCAAGTCTGCTGCACAAGACCTTCTTAAAGTGTTGAAGAGCAAAGATGCCAGCTTTAGGGCTAAGGTGCACCTGACCCAAGCTGTGGTATTTTCAATAACCTCATATTCATGCCCAAGCTAGACAGTGAATAAGGAAGACCATAGAATAATTGATGCATTTGAGTTACGGTGCTGGATGCGAATATTGAAAACACAATGGGTTGCCAAAAGAACAAACAGGTATGTGTTGGAAGAAGTGCAGCCGGAGTGCTCTCTGGAGTCCAGGAGGCCAAACTTTGTCTCTCATTCTTTGGACCAGTAGCTGGAGAAGGATACATGTTTGGTAAGGTGGATGGTCAGAGAAAAAGTGGAAGACCCTTATAGAGATGGATTGGCAAAGTGACAGCATCAATGGGCTCAAGCATGGAAACAATTTTGAGGTTGGCCCAGGATCAGGCAGTGTTTCTTTCTGTTGTGCATAGGGTTGCTATGAGCCAGTACCAACTCAATTACACCTAACAACAACAACATCTTCTGCCAGTAAATCAATTTTATACTGGTTTTCATAAGATTTTAAGTGGATTGATTTTTCAGAAGTAGATAATTTCTTTAATATTCATTATTTACTTATTCTGGAACCTCCATCCACTGTGGGTGATCTTGCTGGTATTTGAAAAACCAATGGCATAAGTTCCAAAATCAAAGCAATATGCAAACCACCACAGTATCATAAACTTACAGATGAGTGGTAACCACCACCTTTGTTGTTGTTGTCAGGTGGCATCGAGTCGGAACCGACTCATAGCGACCCCATGCACAGCAGAATGAAACAATGTCCGATCCTGGGCCAACCTCACTACTGCTGCCACACTTGAGTCCATCAATGATGCCACCAGGCCAATCCATCTTGTTAGGGGTCTTCCTCTTTTTTTCTGACCCTCCACCTTACCCAGCATGACATCCTTCTCCAGCGACTCTTCCCTCGGGACAATATGTCCAAAGTATAAGAGATGAAGCTTAGCCATCTTGGCCTCCAAGGAGCATTCTGGCTGCACTTCTTCCAAAACAGATCTATTGGTTCTTTTGGCAGTCCATGGCACTTTCAGTATTCTCCTCCAACACCACAACTGAAAGGCATCAATTCTTCTATGATCTTCCTTATTCACTGTACAGCTTTCGCATCCATATGAGGCTATTGAAAACACCATGGCTTGGGTCAGGCACACCTCAGTCCTCAAGCTAACATCTCTGCTCTTCAATACTTTAAAAAGTTCCTGTGCAGCAGATTTGTCCAATGCAATATGTCATCTGATCTCTTGACTGCTGCTTCCGCGAGTGTTGATAGTTGATCCAAGAAGAATGAAGTCCTTGACGACTTCAATCTTATCTCCATTGATAAGAATATTGTTTATTGGTCCAGTAGTGAGGATTTTTGATTTCTTGACATTGATATGTAATCCATATCGAAGGCTGTGCTCTTTGATCTTCATAAGTAAATGTTTCAAGTCCTCTTCACTTTCAGCAAGCAAACTACCACCTTAACAATTGTTAAATGATGTCATTTTATATTACCTAATATGAAACAATCAGACCAAGCCAAGGGCTACCACTACATATTTCCTTCATATGACACAGGTTCAAAAAGTCCATGGAGAATTGCTTTATATTTAATTTTGACATTTTCTCAAACATTTTGAAGATTATTTATGTAAGGTATGACCACATGCATTACAAAGTAGATATTGAAATTTTAAAGCAGTCTTCATCCCACTATACATTAAATTTAGAGAACTTATCTTTTAGATAATATATTGCTGTGATAACATCATTTAAATAAGATTATAAATTGAGTGTCAGTGTATTTGTAAAAGGTTAGTTTATAAACTTGCTTGCTGAAAGTGAAGAGGACTTGAAACATGTACTTATGAAGATCAAAGAGCACAGCCTTCGATATGGATTACATCTCAATGTCAAGAAAAAAAAAAGTTTCATTCTGCTGTGCATGGGGTTGCTATGAGTTGGTTCTGACTCGATGGCACCTGACAACAACAACAACAACAACAACAACAACAACAACAACAACAACAGTTTATAAATCCAAAAGGCATGTCTTCTTAAATTAAAATATCCAAATGAACAAACAAAAATCCCCAAAATGCTTATTACTGAAGATAAATCTATTGCCAATATTTTCAATCTTTCTCTATCATATTTATCAGAATTGCACTTGTCAGACTGTTACAAATTATAATAATGATAATAACTAAATCAGATTTTTTTGCTGATTTATTTACTTTAAACATTGTTATCACTTTTATATTTTTCATTGTTATGCTTTCTATTGAAATGCTTTATCAGAGTTTTGCTTTACAGGTATTTATTTGATGCCTATAGATAACTTCATATTTCATTTAGCCATAGCTGTTGAGAATGAGAGTAATACGCTATTTTTCTCTTACTTTTGTTTATAGCCCAGCATTTTCACCTATTGATAAAAGATCATGGATTAACATCAGGTAAAATTTAGTATTTAAAAAATGAACAAGGCAACATTTCCTTTAATTTTAAAATCCATATGTCTAAAGCATATAGCAAGTCGAGGCTTTTAATAATAACATTTTAATTGGTCATTATAATCAACAGACTTTTTCTATTTTTCTTAGACTATAAAGACTATATGGTTATTGGATATTAAAATCAATGTGCCATGAATTGAATTGTATTCTCCCCAAATTAGTTTCAGCTTGTGTAAATTATGTTTCTCATTGGGTTTGGCTATTATGTAATGATCATTCATGATGTGATATGATGTGATAAAGCAATAAGAGCGTTAAGAGTGGGATGAATAAATTTCCATCACTCATCTGACAGTTTATCATACTATGGTGATTTTTATGTTGCTGTGATGTTGGAAGCTATGTCACTGGTATCTAATGACAGGCAGTGTCACCCATGGTGGACTTATTTCAGAAGCGCTTCCAAATTATTACAGGGTAGGAAGATGGAAGGTGGATAACTTCTGAATAGTTAACCACTGAAAACTTTATGAACAGCAATGGAACATTGTCAATTACAGTGTTGAAAGATGAGCCACTCACATTGGAACATGCTGAAAATAAAACTGGGGAAGTGTTGTCTTCTCAAAATAGAGTTGAACTTAATATGTGGATGGAGCAAAGCTTTTGGACTTTCATTGGCTTATAGGACACATTCAAAATGAGAACTGCTTGAAATAGGCATTAATAATCATAAGGAGGAAGTTACTAATTATGAACCTTGGAAAAGGGGAAGTAATTAAAAACAAAATGGAATATATAAAGATCGATATTCTAAGCACTATTGTCCTTGTTATTAAGTGCCACGGAGTTGGTTCTGACTCATAACAACCCTGTATAGGGTTTTCAAGGAGTAATTTGTGGATTTGAACCACCAGGCTCATGGTTAGCAGTTCAGTGTCTTTCTTATGGTGAACTGAAAGGGAAAGGTATTCCCAATTCTGAATTGTACACTCCTATGGTACGCTCTGGTAGTGCAGTGGTTACGAATGTCAGCAGTTCGAAACTACCAGCTGTTCCACGGGAGAAATATGAGGCTTTCTGTTCCTGTAAATATTTACAGCCTTGGAAACCCTGTACAGGGTCACTATGAGTCGGAAGCGACTCAAGGCACATAACAACAACAACATGGTTTATTATGCCAGGAATTACTTATTGAAGAGGAATAACATTACATTCCCTTTCAAAAGGAACATTTCAAGATATATCTTGAAGTAAAATGATGTTGGTGATAGAATAATATCAACAGGCCTACATGGAAGACCAAGTAATACCACTATTATTCCGATTTAATGCAATAAATAAATAAATAAATAAAGTTAAAGATAAAAAAAATGAAAGAATTCCACCAATTTCTTCAGTATGAAATTGATCACACATGCAATCAAGATGCATTGATAATTACTGGTGTTTGGAATGAAAGGGCTAGAAACAGAAAAGAGGGATCTCTAGTTGGAAAATACACCTTTAATGATGAAATTATGCCTTATAGAATTTTTCAGGACAAATGACTTATTCATTAAAAATGCTTTTTTTAAGACAATATAAAAGTAGACTATAATCATGATATCACCAGATGGAATGCAAAGGGATCAAATTTACATATATGGGAAGTGAAAGGAGTTCTGGTAATAAAGTGTTTATCATTCAGGTTGCAAACCTCAAACTCAGAGTTTGAAACTACTAGCTCTTCCTTAGGAGAAAGATGAGGCTTTCTGTTTCTGTCAAGGATTTCCAAGGGTCATTATCAGTTGGAGCTGAGTTCACAACACATAACCACTGCCATGGGAAGAGAGGACTTCCAGTGTAGCACTGTAGGATAATCATTGGATTTCGAACTACAAGATCAGCAGTTCAAACCACCATCTGCTCTTCAGAAACCCTATATGATGTTACTATAAGTCAGAATCAACTTGACAGCACTTCACAACATCACAAAAACATGGAAACAGATGATCAAGAAGGTCCATATTATCAGTCAAAACAAGGTCACAGGTGGACTGTGGAAAAGACCATCAGTTGTGCATGTATTAAGTTAAGGCTGAAGTTGAGGAAAATTATAACAAGTCCACAGGACCCAAAATATGATCTATAATATATTCTATTTGAATTTAGAGACCATCTCAAGAACAGATTTGCTGCATTAAGCACTAATAACCAGAAGAGTTACCAAATGGCATACAAAATATCATAAATGAAGAAAGCAAAAGGTCACTAAAAAACAGGAAGGGAAGAAAAGATCAAAACTGATGTCAGAAAGCACACTGAAGTTTGTTCTTGAATGTAGATAAGCTAATGCAACTGGAAGAAATGAGAAAATGAAAGAACTGAACTGAAAAATGTAAATGGCAGCTCCAGAAGACAAAGTCAAGTGTTATAATGGAATGTGCAAAGACCTTGAGCTAAAAATCAAAATGGAATAACAAGCTCAGCATTCCTCTAGCTGAAAGAACAGAAGAAAAAATTCAAGCCAGATTGCAATACTGAATGATACCTTGTGCACAACATTAAAAGAAGCAGGAAGTATCAGAAGATATTATATTCATACCAAAAAGAATTGGTTGATGTTCAACCAATAATCGATAACTGATATTATTGTCCAAGTAGCATTGGGACATTGACAAAAACCAAGGCTTCAGGAATTGATGGAATAAAAATGCAATATTTCAAGAAACAATGCAGAACTGGAGGTGCTTACTTGTCAATACTGAGAAATTTGGAAGTCAGCAACCTGGCTAATCAATTGGAGAAAATTCATATGTGTTCCCATTACAAAAAAGGTGATACATCATAATATGGGAAACATCAAACAATATCATTAATATCACTTGCAAGTAAATTTTTTTCTGAAGATACTTAAAAAACAATTTCAAAAGTATATGAACAAAGAGATTCTAGAAGTTTAAGCCCAATTGAGAAGATCTTATGGAATGAAGAATATCATTGCTGATGCTAAATGCATGTTGGCTGAAAGTAGATAATGCCAGAAATATGTTCACTTGTGTTTATTAACTACTAAAATGAATTTGACTGTATGGATCATAACAAACTATGTATAACTTTGCAAAAAATTGGATTTCCAAAACACTTAATTGTGCTCAAAAGTAACCTATACTTTGACCAAGAGACAGTCATTAGAACAGAAAGAAGGGACACAAAATGCTTTATAATAGTGAAAAGCATGCATCTGTCTTGCATATTTACATCATATGTATTCTTTCTTTATGTTAATCAAGTAACCCCAGAAACAGGATAAGAAGAATCAGAATTGGAGGAAGAATCATCAGAAGCTGCAATACATAGACAATATGAATTTGCTTGTTGTAAGTGAAGATGTGTTGAACTG
Organism: Chrysochloris asiatica; assembly: GCF_000296735.1. Lineage (NCBI taxonomy): Eukaryota > Metazoa > Chordata > Mammalia > Afrosoricida > Chrysochloridae > Chrysochloris > Chrysochloris asiatica. Next base: position 321,862 of record NW_006408914.1, read on the forward strand.
ATAACTGATGAAGATCAAAGACTACAGCCTTCAGTACGGAATGTATATAATATAAAGAAAACAAAAATCCTCACAAGTATACCAATAAATAGCATCATTATAAATGGAGAAAAGATAGAAGATGCCAAATACTTTTTTTTTTGGCTTGGTTTCACAATCTTAGAAGGAGTCAGGATATCTGCAACAAAAGTCCTCTTTAAAGTGTTAGAGAGCTAAGATGTCACTTTGAGGACTAAGATGCCGTTGACTCAATTCATGGAACTTTCAGTCACCTCAGTTACATGTGAAAGTTATACAATGAATAAGGAAGACTTAAGAAAAATCAATGCATTTAAATTGTGATGTTGGTGAAGAATTCTGAAAATAACATGATAAGCAAACAAATATGTCTTGGAAAAAGTGTATTCATTCCTTGGAAGCTAGAATGGTGAAATGTAGTCTTTTGTACTTTTGACACGATGTAAGGAAGAATCATGTTTGACAAAGGTGAGGGTCAAGGTAAAATAAGAAGACTCTCAGCAAGGTGTATTGATACAATGGCAGAAACAATGTGTAATAATTGTGAGGAAGACACAAGACCGGATATTATTTTGTTCTGTTGTGCAAAGGGTCACTGCGAGTTGGAATCAACTCAAGGTCACCTAAAAACAGCACATTGTTAATTTTTCTCAGGACTAGATTTACCTTGAAGTTTTGGAAAAATAGAGATTTATGAGATTTCTCTTAGTTTATTTTGTTCATGTTTGTGAGTTTTCAGGTTATGATCAATAAATATGAGTTTTAAATGTCCATTGTTGTTGTAGTTAAGCATCTTCTAATCTGTTATGAGTGATAGTGACCCTGCAGAGAGTTTCCAAGGAGCAGCTCTTGGATGTGAACTGTCTACCTTTCATTTAGCAGTCCAGTGCTTATCCCTACATACTTCCCAAACTTGTCTCTAGACTTGTGAATGAAAATTACTATCATTTAATAATGAAATAAATATCCAAAATGTAATCAACATGGTAATTTTGAATGCATTGTATACACTAATATGCTGAAAAGTTGTAGATTTCAACAGAACAAACTTATGAAACCTTTATTGTAAGGAGATATAAAAACTCTGTAGATAATAGTGTTCCAGATTATTACTTTAAAAAATGATTATAATATAGCAGTGTGGAAATAGAGTATTTGAAGTTGGAATAAAAATAAAACAAACCCATGAGCTTGCTTTTCAAAATGTTATTTTGGTTGCTAGATGCTGTCGAGTTGGCTTTGATTCCAGGATAAGAATTGAAATTGCTCAAAGCATTTTTTCCCCTCATTTAAAATGAAGCAGTGTCCTTAGTGAGTAACATAAATCAGATAGAAACTGTTCTAAGAAATGAGAAGTCTTTATTGTTGTCAGATAAGATAAATACAATTCCTGATGAAAAGCTAAATGACAGCAGTCAATTTATGTTCATTACATTACCAGAGACTACCAGATGAGTGACAATTGTTGAGATCCTGAACTTGCACTGTTATAGGGAAAAATGAAAAATAACCTGGGAAGTTCTTAGTAGTAATGGTACTCATCCTAAGAGATATCAGAAAAGCTAAGCAACTGCAAGATATTCATTTTTATGACAAGGAATATAAATAAAGAGGGAACATATGAAGATTTTTATAAACTTGATAGGTGATTACTTTGACTATCAAAAATAACAGTGTGTGAGTCACTATGATACCTCTCCTGCTTGATATATTGAGAATTACAGGGATTCACAAAAATCATTCCTTAATTAGTATATTTCAAATTATATAAAGTTCTGAATTAGGTTATACTACTTGGGTCTTTTATCATGCTGGAGATAACATGAAAGAATTCTTCAAAAGCAGTATTTGTTAATTTTGAATACCTTCTTTAGATGGCATAAGAGACAATTATACACATGGATCTCACCAGATGCAATATACAGAAATTAAATTGACTAGATCTGTGGAGAGAGATGGTGGAAAAGCTCCATATCATCAGTGAAAACAAGGCCAGGGGCAGACTGTGGAATGTACCATAAATTGCTCATATGCAAATTAAATCAAAGCTAAAGAAAATGAAAACAAGTCCACCAGAGTCAAAATATGACCTTGAATGTATCCTACCTGAATTTAGAGATCATCTGAAGAACAGATTTGATACGTTAAACACTATAGACCGAAGACCAGAAGAATTGTGGGATGACATCAAGAACATCATACAGGAAGAAAGCAAAAAAGTTACTAAGAAGACAGGAAAGAAGGAAAAGATCAAAATGGATATCAGAAGAGACCCTGAAATTAGCTCTCCAGCATAGAGATGTTAAAGCAAATCCAAGAAATGAGGAGGTACAAGAGCTGAACAGAAAATTTCAAAGATCAGCTCCATAAGACATTACAACAAAATGTGCAAAGATCTGGAGTCAGAAAAGCAAAAGGGGAGAACACACTCAGCATTTCTCAGCCTGGGGGAACTGAAGAAAAAAATTCAAGCCTTGACTTTCATTATTGAAGGATTCTCAAGGCAAATTATTGAAAGATGCAGAAAGCATCAAAAGAAGATGGAAAGATGCATGGAGGGGATTATAACCATGGCAATGAAATGATATATGATAGGATGAATGTAAAGCAAATCTTCTTCCATGTAAACTATCACATAATTCACAATAAAACATTGTAAAAAGAAGATGGAAGGAACACACAAAGTCACTGTACCAAAAGGAAACAGTTGATATTCAAATCTTTCAAAAGGTAGCATGTGATTGAGAACCAATGATATTGAAAGCAGATGTCCAAGGTGCATAGAAGGAATTGGCAAAGAGCAAGGCACCAGCCATTGATGGAATACAAATTGAAATCTTTCAAGAAAGTGAGGCGGCACAGGAGACACTCACCCTTCTATGACAAGAAATTTGGAAGACAACTATCTGGCCAACTGATTGGAAGAGATCCATCCATATGTATGCCCATTCCAAAGAGAAGTGACCCAATGGAATGCTGAAATCATCAGACAATATCTTTGATATCCCATGTAATCTAAGTTTTACTAAAAGTATTGCAGAAATGGCTGCAAGTATACATTTACAGAGAACTTCCAGAGGTTTAAGCTGGATTCAGAAGAAGACGTGAAACAAGAGTTATCATTGTTGATGTCCAATGGATCTTTGCTGAAAGTAGGTAATACCAGAAAGCTGTTTACCTGTGCTTTATTAACTATGCAAAGGCTTTTGTGTGGATCATGACGAGCTATGGACAACATTGTGAATTATGAGTATCGCTGAACACTGAATTGTGCTCATGAAGAATCTGTACCTGGACCAAAAGGCAGTTGTTCAAACAGAACATGGGAACACTGAGTGGTCTCAAATTAAGAAAGGTGTGAGATAGGGTTGTATCTTTTCACCATACTTATTCAAACTGTATGCTAAGCAAATAATCTGAGAAGCTAGGTTAGATGAAGAAAATTGTGGCATCAGGATTGGAGCACGACTCATTAACAATCTGCAGTATGCAGATGAAACAACCTTGCTTACTTAAAGTGAAGAACACTTAAAATATTTACGGATGAAGATCAATGACCACAGCCATTGGTACGGATTACATTTCAATGTAAAGAAAACAAAAATCATCAATCACAAGAACAATAAACAACATTATTATCAATGGAGAAAAGATTGAAGTTGTCAAGGACTTCGTTCTTTTTGGATCAACCATCAACACTCATGGAACCCATAGTCCAGTAATCAAATGGCATATTGCATTAGACAAATCTGCTGCAGAAGATCATTTTAAAGTGTGAAAGAACAAAGACGTCAGCTTAAAAACTAAGGTGATCCTGACCCAAGCCATGGTATTTTCAATAACGTCATATGCATGCAAAAGCTGGAGAGTGATTAAGGAAGACCATAGAAGAATTGATGCATTTTATTTGTGGTGTTGAAGGAGAATATTGAAAGTGCTGTGGGCTGCCAAAGAACAAAAATATCTGTGTTGGAAGAAGTGCAGCCAGAGTGCTCCTTGGAAGCCAGGATGGTCAAACATCATCTCTCATACTTCGGACAAATTGTCAGGAGGGACTTGTTGCTGTACAAGGATATCATGTTTGGTAATGTGGAAGGTCAGAGAAAAAGAGGAAACCCCCTGAAACATGGATTGGAAAAGTGGCAGCATCAATGGGCTCAAGCATGACAACAATTGCAAGGTTGGCCCAGGACCGGGCAGTGTTTCATTTTGTTGTGCATAGGGTTGCTATGAGTTGGTTCCAACTCAATGACACCTACAACAACAATAACAACAACTTGGATTAAAAAAATGTATATATTTAGACTGTTGTTGTTGTTGTTGTCAGGTGCCATTGAGTCGGAACCCACTCATAGCGACCCCATGCACAGCAGAACGAATCAATGTCCGATCCTGGGCCAACTTCACTACCGCTGCCACATTTGACGCCATCAATGATGTCACCTGACTGATCCATCTCATTAGGGGTCTTCCTCTTT
>NW_006408914.1:327490-333504 GCF_000296735.1 Chrysochloris asiatica
TCTCTTTGGAATGGGCACAAATATGGATCTCTTCCAATCAGTCGGCCAGACAGTTGTCTTCCAAATTTCTTGGCAGAGATGAGAGTGAGTGCCGCCTCACTTTCTTGAAAGATTTCAATTTTTATTCCATCAATTCCTGGTGCCTTGTTCTTTGCCAATTCTTTCAATGCATTTTAGACTGTAAGGAGATGCAATTTTCAAAAATATGAATGCATATGAGGATCTATTAAAATATGATGATTAATTGTACTGTAAAATCTTAAAGTTGTAATCTATTGACAGGTTATCAATGAATGAGTATATTGCCTTTGTTTTTGTTCTCACTGATATCGACACTGTAAAAAATATCTGAGGCGTGGTTAGTGAATTTGTACTTGTGCTTCAAACTTATATTGAGGTCCGGTGCATTATCCTACAGTGCTTAAGAGTAATGGCATTCTAGTACAATTAATAAATATTAATCTTGAACCCATTTTTAAACGACATGTATTAACAAAAAGAGCAGTAAGATTCTTGAAACTCACAATCAAAGCAATGAGTCTGAGAGTTTTCACCACGTGTATGTACATGTACTGTAGGGGTGTGGCACTGTGGGTTAATGTGCTGGACTGCAGAGTAGGATTCAATTGTGATGTAGGCAACTCAAGCTCATCAACCACTCCTTAGAAACTCTACACAGGGTTGTTACTGGCTGGAACCAACTTGACAGTAATTAATAACAACAACTCAAACAATACTTTAGTGGTGAATCGAAATGTCTCTGTAAGGTAAGCACTGGACTGCAAACCACAAACATAGTGGTTCAAGCCCAAAGCAATAACACAGGAGAAATATGAGGCTTTCTGCTCCTACAAAGATTTGTAGTTGCTGTTGTTAAGCACTATCAAGTTGATTCTGACTCATAGTGACCCTGTATAGGGTTTTCAAGAGCAGAAAGTGAGTTTGAACTGCTGATCATGTGGTTAGAACCGACTCTGCAGTCAGTGCTTAATCCCACAGCACCACACCAGAATTCTCCTGAAAAGATTTGTTGTTGTTGTTGTGGGGTACTATTAAATAGGTACCAATCCATAACAGCAGAATGAAGTACTGCATTATCCTGGGCCAAGCGCACTACTGTTGCCACACTTGAGTCCATCGATGCTGCAACTTGGCAAATCCATATTGTTGGGGGTCTTCCTCTTATTCTCTGACCCTCCATCTTATCAAACATGATATCCATCTCCAACGACTGGTCTCTCTTGACAATATGCCCAAAGTATGAGAGATGAAGTTTGAACATCTTGGCATCCAAGGAGCACTTTGGCTGCACTTCCAAGGAGTACTTTGGCTGCACTTCTTCTAAAGTGGATCTATTGGTTCTTTTGGCAGCACCTAGCACTTTAAATATCCTCCTCCAACACCATAACTCAAAAGCATCAATTCTTCTATGATTTTCCTTATTCCCTGTCCAGCTTTCGTGTGCATATGAGGTGACTGAAAATTACATACCTTGGGTCAAGAGCATCTTTGTCCTCAAGCTGACATATTGCTCTTCAACACTTTAAAAAGGTCTTGTGCAGCAGATTTGCCTAATGCAATATGTTGTTTGAGTTCATGAAAGCTGCTTCCGTGAGTGTTGGTAATAGATTCAAGAAGAATTATATCCTTGACAACTTCAATATTTTCTCTGTTAATAAGAATGTTGTTTATTGGTCTAGTGGTGAGGATTTTTGTTTTCTTTACATTCAGATGTAATCCATACGGAAGGTTGTGCTCATTAATCTTCATCAATAAATGTTTTAAGTCCTCTTCACTTTCAGCAAGCAAGGTTATATCATCTGCATTTCATAGCTTGTTAATGACTCTTCCTCCAATCCTGATGTTTTGTTTTTCTTCATAAAACCCAGCTTCTCGGATTATTTGCTCTGTATACGGATTGAATAAGTATAGTAAAATAATCCAACCCTGTCTCACACCTTTCTTAATTTCAAACCATTCGGTGTTCCCATGTTCTGTTTGAACAACTGCTTCTTGGTCCAGGTACAGATTCCTCAAAAGTACAATTAATTGTTCAGCAATACTCATAATTCACAATATTGTCAATATTTTGTCATGATCCACACAATCAAAAGCCCTTGCGTAGTCAATAAAACAAGGAGCTCTGGTAGCATAGTGGTTACGGATCGGGCTGCGAACCTTAAGGTCAGCGGTTCGAAACTACCATCCGTTCCGCGGGAGAAAGATGAGGCTTTCTACTCCCATAAGGATTTACACCCTCGGAAACCCTGGACAGGGTCGCTATGGGTCGGAAACCACTGGATGGCACTTAACAACAACAACAGTCAATAAAACACAGGTAAACATCTTTCTGATATTCTCTGCTTTCAGCCAAAATCCATCAGACATCAGCAATGATATCTCTCCTTCCACGTATTCTTCGAAATCTGGCTTAAACTTCTGGAAGTTTTCAGTCAATGTATGCTTGCAGCCATTTCTATATTACCTTTAGTAAAACTTTACTAGCATGGGTTATCAAAGAGATTGTCCGATTATTTCTGTATTCCATTGGGTCACCTCTCTTTGGAATGGGCACAAATGCAGATATCTTCCAATCAGTTGATCAGATAGCCGTCTTCCAAATTCCTTGGCAGAGATGAGTGAGTGCCTTCTGCACCACCTCACTTTCTTGAAAGATTTTAATTTTTATTCCATCAATTCCTGTTGCCTTGTTCTTTGCCATTTCTTTCAATGCACCTTGGATTTCCTTCCTAAGTATCATTGGCTCTTGGTCATATGCTGCCTCTTGAAACTGCTGTACTTTAACCATTTCCTTTTGGCACAGTGACTCTGTATCTCTTCTATCTTCTCTTAATGCTTTCTGCACCATTCAATATTTTGCCCAGAGAATCTTTCAATAACAAAAGTCAAGGCTTGAATTTTTTCTTCAGTTCCTCCAGCTTGAGAAATGCTGAATGTTTTCTTCCTTTTTTATTTTCTGACTCCATATATGTTTGCACATTTTCTTGTAATATTTGGCTTTATCATCTCAAGCTGATCTTTGAAATTTTCTGTTCAGCTCTTGGACTTCCTCATTTCTTCCATTTGCTTTAGCATCTTGAAACTGAAGAGCAAGTTTCAGTGTTTCTCTTGACATCCATTTTGATCTTTTCCTTTTTTCTTGTCTTCTTAATGACTTTTTGCTTTCTTAATGTATGATGTTCTTGATGTCATCCCACAACTCTTCAGGTCTTCTGTCTTTTGTGTTTAACGTATCAAATCTGTTCTTTAGATGATCTCTAAATTCAGGTGGGATATACTCAAAGTCATATTTTGACTCTCGTGGACTTGTTTTAATTTTCCTCAGCTGCAGTTTGAATTTGCATATGAGTAATTGATGGTCTGTTCCACAGTCTGCCCCTGGTCTTGTTTTCACTGATGATATGGACTTTTTCCATCATCTCTTTATGCAGATGTAATCAGTTTGATATCTATGTATTCCATCTGGTGAGGTCCATGTGTATAATTGTCTCTTATGCTGTCTAAAGAAGGTATTTGAAATTAACAAACTCTTGATTTTGCAGAATTCTATCATGCAATCTCCAGTATCATTTATATCACCTAAGCCATATTTTCCAACTACTGATCGATGCTTCCTCTATTGCTCCCAACCTTTGCATTTCAATCACTAGTAATGATCCATACATCTTGATTGCATGTTTGATCAATTTCAGATTGAAGAAGTTGGGAGAATTATTCTATTTTGTTCCCACTGGCTTTAGTGGTTGGTGAAAAAAAATGAATAATAATGGTATTAACTGGGCTTTCCTGTATGCGCATGGATATTATCCTATCACAGACAATGTTGTACCTTATGACTGATCTGCATGTTTTTTGTTTTTTTTTTTACAATGAATGCAACACCATTCCTCTACAATTTGTCATTTCTGGCATAGTAAACCCTGTGGTTGTCAAATTCAAAATGGCCAATACCAGTCTATTTCACCTCACTAATACTTAAGATATCCATGTTTATCCGTTCCATTTCATTTTTGACAACTTCCATGTTCCAATTTTCAATGGATGTTACAGCTGTTTCTCTTCATTTTGAGTTGTGCCCCATCATCAAATGAAGGTTCTGTCGGCTTTTTTTTTCCCAAGAGCTTTACTTCATTTGCATCATCTAGGTCAATCTACTTTGAGGAGGCAGGTCTTCCCTAGTCGAATTTTGGAATGCCTGCCATCCTGAGGGACTCATTTTCCAGCATCATGTCTGACAGTGTTTCTCTGCTGTTCATAATGTTTTCAGTGACTAAACATTCAGAAGTAGTTCATCACTCCTACTTCTAGTCTGTCTTCGTCTGGAAGCTCATTTGAAACCTGTCCACAATGGGTGACTGCTGGTATTTAATATACCAGTGACATAGGCTTCATAATCACAGCAATTTACAATCCACCACAGTATGACAAACTGGCAGACAAGGGGTGGTACAAAGATTTACAACCTTGGAAATCATATATAAGATCTAATTGAATCAAAATCTACACAATGCCACTTAACAAAACAATACATGCATAGAATATAAAGCATAATTAAGTACCTTTTATATAATTTGAGAAATTATTTTGATAAAATTTCAGTGACCCCTGGTGTGCAGTGGATAAGCTCTTGGCTTCTGATGGGAAGGTCAATGATCAACTCATTAGCCTCTGGGAAGGAAGAAAAATCTAACAATCTACTCTTTGCACAGCCAAGAAAACTCTAGGAACAGGTCTTCTCTGTCTTATATGGCCACTAAGAATGTAAAACAACTACATAGCACAAAATACATAGTATGTTTCTAAAGTTATTAAGAGGGTTTAAAGGATATATAATGATATTATGGAATGAAATAGAATTTTTGAAAAAGTAGTTGTTTATTTTAAGGAAATTTGAATTAGAAGGAAGCAAGAGTCAATGGAAATCAGCTCTTGCAATACAAATTTAACTACTTAGAAGATATATTATCATATCTTAGATATTGTTGCTATTGGTTGTTATTGTTGTCAGGTGCCATCGATTCGGTACCAAAAGTGCCATAAATTCAGTCCTGACTCATCCTTACCCTGTATAGGGTATCTGAGAAGAGGCTGGAGACTTTGGATCACTGACTTAGAGGTACAAACCAAACTTGAGGTCCAGTCCTTTATCCTACAGTGCTACATCAAGTGTTAAATCTCCTAACCATTTGCTTGCTTTTTTCTGTACTAAGTTTGGTGGCAATTTAAGATAAGCACTGGACCACAGGGACAGTTTAAACCTCAAAGTCAACAGTTTATATTCACAGCAACTCCTCAGAAAGCTCAATACAGGGTAACTATGAGTCAGAACCAACTCAGTAGTACTTAACATCAATGACTGATATTTTTCAAGAATAGCTCGTAAAGTACCAGACACATAATTATCAGTCAATGATTAAATATTTCATTATTATAAATAGATTTTAAAAAATAATTTAGTGTTTTTCTCTATGGTAAAATTGAGTATCATTATATTTTCTATAACTGGTCACAATTAAAAGGATGGCAATTAATTCTATATGCATAGGTAGAAAAAGTGAGTCTTCTCATAATACTCTGATTAAAACTGAAAATATGAATATATTTGGTTAATATAATAGCATCTTAAACAGTTTGAGTTCTGAGCTTTTATGAATTAAATAATTTTATATTTTCATACTACTTTTTAATGCATATTACACAACCTAAAGCTAACAAAGCCCACAACACTCACCTGCTTTATTTTCATGATGTTTATATAAATTTATGTATATAATTGTTTAAACATGAGAGATGTATTATATTACAAAATTGGTTGGTGTTGTTGTGAGCTGGCATCTATAAGGTTTTGATTAATGGAGACCCTGCTGATGTCCGATGGATCTTGGCTGAAAGCAGAGAATATCAGAAGGATGTTTATCTGTGCTTTATTGACTATGCAAAGGCTTTCGATTGTGTGGATCATGACAAGCTATGGACAACATTGAGAAGTATGA
>NW_006408914.1:334469-335641 GCF_000296735.1 Chrysochloris asiatica
GAGTATTGTTTCGTTCTGCTGTGCATGGGGTCGCTATGAGTCGGTTCCGACTCGATGGCACCTGACAACAACAACAACAACAACAATCACAATATAACAAATAACTGCTCAGTCCTATGCCATCCTCACTTCACCACTACGCTTGAGCCTGTTACTGTTGTCATGGTACCAATCCATCTACTTAGGGTCTTTATCTTTTTCATTGATCCTCCACTTTAACAAAAATATGTCCGAAGTATAAGAGATAAAGTTTCACTATTCTGACTTCTTAGGAGCATTCTGGCTATACCAATTTCAACACAGATTTTTTTGTTCTTCTGGCAGTCAATGGTACTTTTAAAATTCTCCTCCAACATCACAAGTCAAATGCATCAATTCTCTTACAGTCTTCATTATTCATTGCTCAACTTTCTCATGCACCTGAGGCTAACAAAAATATCATGGCTTGGATCATGTACGATAATTCCCTCAAATGAATATTTTTGCTTCTAAACACTTTATTGAGATCTTGTCCAGCAGATATGCTTAATGCAATACATCGTTTGATTTCTTTAATGATGGTTCCATGAGTGTTGACATTGAATCTAACCAAAATAAACTCCCTGAAAAATCCAATTTTTCTACATTTATAATAATGTTATTTATTGGTCCAGTAGTGAGCCTTTTTGTTTACTTTATACTGAGGTTGATCCACACTGAATGTTGTGGTCTTTGAGATTTGTCAGTAAGTATTTTTAGTCCATTTCACTTACAGTAAGCAAGTTGTATCATCTGAATAGCTCAGGCTGTTTATAACTCTTCCCCAAATCCTGATACTATATTTTGTTTCATAAAATACAATGTCTCATATTATTTGCTTGTTGTTGTTAGGTGTCATCAAATTGGCACCAACTATGTAAAACAGAAGGTAACATTGTCCAATTTTAGGACAACCTTACAATTGTTGCCATGCTTGAGCCCATTGATGCTGCCACTTGGCCAATCCATATCAATGAGGGTTTTCCTCTTTTCTCCGACCTTCCACCTTACCAAACATGATATCCTTCTACATCAACTGGTCCCTCCTGACAATATGTCTGAAGTATGAGAGATGAAGTTTAGCCATCCTGGCCTCCAAGGAGCACTCTGTCTGTATTTCTTCCAATATAGATTTGTTTGTTCTTTTGGCAGCC
>NW_006408914.1:336639-349395 GCF_000296735.1 Chrysochloris asiatica
GTGGGATGACATCAAGAACATCATGCATTAACAATGAAAAAGTCATTAAGAAGACAAGAACGAAGGAAGAGATCAAAATGTATATCAGAAGAGATACTGAAACACACTCTCCAGAACATAGATGCTAAAAAAAAAAAAAAAAAATGGAAAAAATGAGAAGACACAGAGCTGAACAGAAAATTTCAAATATTAGCTCCAGAAGATAAAGCCAAATATTACAGCAATATATGCAAAGATCTGGAATCAGAAAATTAAAAAGGAAGAACACACAGAATTTTTCAAGCTGGGGGAACTTTATAAAAAAATCAAACCTAAACTTCTTTTTTAATTTAAGGATAATCTGGGCAAATTGTGTCCATTCCAAAAAAAGGTGACCCAATGGAATGAGGAAATGACTGGACAATCTCTTTAATATCCCGTGAAAGCAAAGTTTTACTAAAGGTAATACAAAAATGGCTTCAAGCTTACACTGAAAAAGATCTTCCAGAGGTTCAAGCTTGATTAAGAAGAGGACATCGAATGAGGGATATCATTGCTGATGTCTGATAGATCTTGACTGAAAACAGAGAATATCAGAAAGATGTTAACCTGTGCTTTATTGATTACACAAAGACTTCTGATTGTGTGGATTATGACAAGCGATGGACAACATTGCAAATTATAAGTAATGCTAAATAGTTAATTGTGCTCATGAGGAATGTTTACATGGATCAGGAGGCAGTTGTTCAAACAGAACATGGGAACACTGAATGGTTTAAAATTATGAAAATTGTGCCACAATATTTTATTCTTTCACCATACTTATTCAACCTGTATGCTAAGAAAATATTCTGAGAGACTGGGTTACATGGCATCAGGAATGGAAGAAGACTCATTAACAACCTTTGATATGCAGATGATACAACTTGTTGAAAGTGAAGAAATCTTAAAATATTTACTGATGAAGCTCAAAGAGCAGAAGGCTTTCTGTAAGGATTGCATCTCAATGTAAAGAAAACATAAATCTTCATCAATGCACCAATAAACAATACTCTTATCAACAGAAAAAAAATAGAAGTTGTCAAGCACTTTATTCTTCTAGGATGAACTATCAACACTCAGGGAAGCAGCTGTCAATAAATCAAACAACACATTGCATTAGGTAAATCTGCTGCACACGACATTTTTAAAATGTTGAAGAGCAAAGATGTCAGCTTGAAAAATAAGGTTCTCCTGACCAAAGCCATTTTCAATAACCTCATATGAATGCGAAAATTGGACAGTGAACAAGGAAGACTGTAGACGAATTGATGCATTTGAATTATGGTGTTGCAGAAGAGTATTGAAAGTGCCACAGGCTGCCAAAAGAACCAACTGATCTGCATTCAAAAAATTGCAGCCAAAGTGTTCTTGGAGGCCAGGATGGCCAAACTTTGTCCCTCATATTTTGTCTATATTGTCAGGAGGAACCAGTCACTGGAGAAGGATGTCATGTTTGTTAGGGTGGAGAGTCAGAGAAAACGAGGAAGAACCCCATCGAGATGGATTGGCCTTGGCCATGTGGCAGTATCAATGGGCTCAATCGTGGCAACAATAGTGAGGTTGGCCCAGGATCGGGCAATGTTTCATTCTGCTGTGCATAAGGTCACTATGAGTTGGTACCAACTTGATAGCACCTAACAACAACAACAACAGCTGTTATGAGTCATTACCTACTCAATGGCCCATAACAAGTACAATAAGAATATTAAATGAGAAACATAGTGGCTCTGAAAGATAAGTTGTTGTTGTTGTTAAGTGCCATCGAGTCGGGTCCGACCCATAGCGACCCTGTACAGGGTTTCCGAGGGTGTAAATCTTTACGGGAGTAGAAAGCCTCATCTTTCTCCCGCGGAGCGGCTGGTAGTTTCGAACCGCTGACCTTAAGGTAAGTACAGGACTGTAAATAATAAAGTAAGCAGTAAAAGGCTCCCATTCACTCCATGGGAGAAAGATGAAGTTTTCTGCTTCTTCAGTCATTTACAGCCTCAGAAAGCCTATTAAAATTCACTCTAGAAACCAACTGAGTAACATAAAAAAGTACAGTTAATACTATTATTCAAACTTTTACACCAATCATTGAAAATGAAAATGAAGAATTTAATCAAATTCTTTAGTCATAAATTGTTCAAGATGCAATCAATATGCATTGGCAATTACTGGTGTTTGGAATGTATAGTTAGAAACAGAAGTAGCATGAGTAGTTAGTTCAAAATTATGGCTTTAGTAATAGAAATGATGTTGGAATACCAGGATGGAATTTTGCAACGTCAGCAACTTAGTCATTCAAATATCTTTTTAAAACAATATTTTTGAATTTAAACATTGAAAGAGATCCATGTTTGTGCCCACTCTAAAAAGAGTTTACACACCGAAATTTAGAAACCACCTAATATTATTATTTATATTGCATGCAATTAAAATTTTGTTACAAATAATTGAAAAACATTTTCAATAATAGTACATTGGTACATTACTGCCAGAAATTCAAGCAGATTCAGGAGATGATGTGAAATTAATGATATCACTCCTGTTGTTAAGTGGATCTTCACTGAGAGCAGATTATATAAAAAAGATATTTGCTTATGATTTCTTTACCATGCATTTTGTTTGTGTGTTCCATGAATACTGAATGGTTAAAAATTAAGAAAGGTGTGAGACAGGGTTGTATTCTTTCACCATACTTATTCAACCTGTATGCTGAGCAATGTAAATAAAACAAAAATCCTTACCACTGGACAAATACACAACATTCTTATCAATGGAGAAAAAATGAAAGTTGTCAAGGACTTCATTCTTCTTGGATCAACTATCAACACTCACAGAAGCAGCAGTCAAGAAGTCAAATGACGTATTGCATTAGGCAACTGCACAAGACCTTTTTAAAGTGTTGAAGAGCAAAGATGTCAGCTTGAGGACTAAGGTGCTCCTTACTCAGGATATGGTCTTTTCAATAATCTCATATGCATGTGAAAGCTAGACAGTGAATAAAGAAGACGGTAGAATTATTGATGCTTTTGAATTATGGTGTTGGAGGAGAATATTGAAAGTACCATGGGCTGCCAAAAGAACCAACAGATTTGTGTTGGAAAAACTGCAGCCAGAATGCTCCTTGGAGACCAGGATGACCAAACTTCATCTCTGATACTTAGGATTTATTGTCTGGATGGATCAGTCACTGGAGAAGTATATCATGTTTGGTAAGCTGGTGGGTCAGAGAAAAAGAGGAAGACCCCCAGTGACGTTGATCAAGACTTCGTTTTGCTTATATCCACAATCAACACTCATGGAAGCAGTAGTTAATAATTCATTGAGATATTGCATTAGGTGAATCTGCTGCACATGACCTTTTTTATAGCTTTAAAGGGCACAGATATCAGTTTGAGGACTAAGGTGCCCCTGACAGAAGTCATGGTATTTTCAAAAACCTTATATGCATATGAAAAATGGATAATGAATAAGAAAGGCTATAGAGGAATCAATGAATTTCTTTTATGATGTTTAAGAAGAATATTGAAAGTACCAAGGACTACCAGAACAACAAACAAATCTGTCTTGTAAGAAGAGCAGCCAGGATGACCCTTTGAAGTCAGGATGTTGAGACTTTGTATCTTATACTTTGGACATGTGATCAGGAGGGAAATTTCCCTGGAGCAGTACATGCTCAGTAAAACTGAGCGTCAGTGAAAATGAGGAAGATTCCTAATGAGATGGATTGATATAATGGGAGCAGGAAGGCCTCAAACGTAAAAATAGTTTTGAGGATGGTGCAGGACCAGGCCGTGTTTCATTCTGTTGTTCTTGGGTTTGCTATGAGTGAGATCTACCTTGGTGGTACCTAACATCAAGAACTAGCAATAGTAGAATAATTAACATATAGAATGGTAGCAGCCTTGGTTGCAATGAGTCTCTCTCTCTCTTTCTCTCTCTCTCTATATATATATGATATTTACATTTTTAAAATAATGCATTTTTCAGCTGTGGTCAATCTGCTCTGTCATCTAAATAATCTGTTCTATTCCAACATAGGTTTTCTTCTTACATATTACAATTCATTATTTCTTAACTAGCATGTAGAAAAAAGAAAAAAGAACTCTGACAAAGGCAAATATTTCATCACTAAAGAGTAACCTGAATACTTCCAGACAAAGGCAAATATTTCATCACTAAAGAGTAACCTGAATACTTCCAGACAAAGGCAAATATTTCATCACTAAAGAGTAACCTGAATACTTCCGTTCTGTTTTGCATATTGTTACTAGGGACCAGAAATGACTGGATGCATCAACAACAACAACCAATATTAATATATTTTATCTTTTATGAAAAGTAAATTCTGGGTATCAGATTGGCTAAATTAGATAGTATTTTAATAAACCAATATCCAAAGGTATTTTCTACAACTTCTTAGTCTCACTTGCACGTACACAAATAATTTGTTTTGCAAAATGTGATGACCATACTTTTGAAAAATAGTTACAGGTACAGAATAACATTCATAATGAAGAATATAATCATACTCTGCTTTTATTAATGAGGGGAAACTGTTGATAAAATTAGCCACTGCCCAATTTGATCTAATCTTGGAATTCCTAGGTGTATATTTGACCTATCAGTTCTATCTAGCCTTTTGTAAATATTAAAGAAATAGAATATAAAAGTACATATTAATTTTATAATTTAAATTTCAGAAGAACTTAAAAAAAATAATAATGTGGCAATTCTTGTTATTGAGGAATAAATAAACTAATTGAAATTTAAGAATTTACAATAGATCTTTACCATACTTAAGTGAAAATATATCCAGCAAAGCAACCTCACAAATTCATTAATGTTCATAATGACGTAAATGAAAATGTTTGTTGTTATTATTTTCTAACTTAGAGCAAACCTAAGAAAAACAGAAAATAACATGCCTGGTCCTGTGGTATCTTCACAACCATTGTTATATTTGAACCCATTGGTTCAGCTACTTTGGCATTTCTTGTCATTGAGTGTTTCCCTCTTTGTCTGTGACCCTCTATCCTCTACCAAACATGATGTCTTACTATCACAGTTGTTTCCTCCTAACTTCATGTTCAAAGTTGTTGTGTTGTTGAGTGCTGTCAAGTCGATTCTGACCCATAATGACCCTGTATAGAGTTTCCACGGAGCAGCTGGTGAGCTTGAACTGCCCACCTTGCAGTTCAAACAGCTTTGCAGTCTGGCTCATTAACCCACAATGCCACACTAGGACTCCACCAAACATGATGTCTTCCTCTTGCAGTTGTTTCCTCCTGATTGCATGTTCAAAGTAGGGAAGTGGAATTCTCACTATCCTCGCTTCTAAGGAGCATCTTAACTGCACTTGGATTTCCTTTCAAAATGATTTGTTTGTTCTTTAGCAGTCCATAGTATGTTAAATACTATTCTCTAACATGTCAATTCAAAAGTGTCATTTTTCTTATTTGGTGATCTTTTTACACTGTCCAACTTTTGCATGTGTATAAGGTGATTGAAAATTCCATCACTTGGTTCAAGTTCACCTTAGTCTTCAACTTCAGTTTCTTTATGTTTTATTTTATTTTTATCATGATGATAAAAAGTGAGCCCAGTTGTGAGGAGTTTAGTTTGTTTTTTGTTCTTTGTTTATTTCCCACATTAATATTTAATTCATACTGAATGCCATCATGTTTTACTTTCATCAGTAAGTATGTCAAGTTATCTTCACTTTGAGCAACAACATTTGTGTCATCTGCTTATTTTAGGGAATTAGAGTTTTCTATAATACTGATGCTGAATTATTTTCCACACAGTTCAACTTCTCTGATGATTTGGCCAGTAAACAGACTAAGTTGAAAAGAAAAAGGATATTACTCTGCCATCCATCTTTTCCAATTTTTATTCTGCTCAGAAGACTGTCTCTTGATCAACATAAGTACTAATAATTGTTCCAGAATATCTATTATTTTAGATGTAAATGTTAATGAGAAGTGGTTTAAATATCAAAGCTATAATTATGAAATAGTTAAGATGAAGTTTTTGCAAATAGAATTAAGTTTAGTGGAGAAAAAATGTGTGGAGCAGACACTTCTCTAATTTTATAATTTGAGATAAATGCTCTCTTAATATTTTTACTTCACTGCTAGAAGTATTTCATATTTTATTAATTTTCCTCTGAAATTTTAAAAGCATTATGAAAGACTGATTTATATTTTTTATTATCTAATTTTGAGACAACTAGGGATGAACATCTGATAAAATCAATTCTAATATAACCCCTGTGCCTTCAATGAACAAAACACTGAAATTGATTTTGCCATTAGTATTTAGCTTTCATGATTAAGAACCTTCTTCATATTACATTGGTTTTAAGACTTCTCCAAAAATTCTAAAATTTTGCCATTAAATTGACACAAGTAAAAGCATGGATTTTTCATTAAAACACTATGCATAGATTTAGTTTTCAATTGCTTCCTTGGAAATATGACAAGAAATTATATATTATAATTTCTGAAACATATGAAAATACGTCCCTTTCTGAATCAATATTCATATATAATTGATATATGTTTTACTAAGCCAGTTGGAATATGAAAATGGATTTGATGGTGTAGCCATGATTTATTCAAAGCAAAAAATTATAATTCAGATTATAGTGTAGGTTACATCACATGTTATATTTATTTTATGTTTAACAAAAGATCTTTGTGTTGTAGTTTATTCTCAATTGTTAATTCTTATTACAGATACTAGTTACTTTTATATTTATGAAACACATAATGGATATTTTTTTCACTGACCATAGTTTTGCCAGTTTGTTCCCTATTGATTACCAGTATGATATCTCCTATGCACATTGAAATTTTTTCTTTTAAGAACATTTTAAGTATCTGATATGCCAAATCCAATTTAGGGTAAACTTATACTATTTTCAAAGATGATATAGTGTTCTTCAAATAATGTGATAACAAGGGAAAGGTGACCATTTATAATCCTTTCCAGGTGCATCTGTTGACCCCAGAGGTTCAAAGCCGTCCCAGATCACAATTCCTGACAGAGTTTTTCAGCAGTTTTTCTGAAATACAAACTGAAACAAGGATATAGAGCTGAGGTTCATTTTTATTCCCCATTTGGAACAAGGTCACTTAAAAAAAAAAATCAAGATAGCAACACTGAGTTTGAGTGAGTTTGTCCAATATAAAAATGAAATATAAAGCTTATTGAAAGATATTTATATTATCAAATGCAAAGCTACTGATTGCATAAATATTGAAACAAATATTTAAATTTTTGTAATTTTGCTTAAATAAATCTTCAAAATTTTCTATTGACTTTCTTTAGTAATATTAATTAGAATATGTTTATAAGGTTTTTATAAAAGCAAATTTTGAATTTATGAGAGAAAGTTGGCACTGAAAAGGAGGTTTGGCAAGAATCTGACTAACTTACTAGTATGATAAATCACACCTTAATCTCTGCAACAAGGAACCCCATATTCATGCAGCTTTTTAAAATTAAATGGCATTTCATATTTATGCAGAATGTATAAGAAGGTTTGGCTACTTTTCATTGTTCAAGGACACTTATCATTTAGAAACAGAAATGGAATGCTTTGATAGACCAAGGCAGGATTACTCCTCTATTATATACATGGAAAGATAGACCTGATCACTTCTCTCTTAAAGAACTGACAGCAAAAATAGTCCTTTGGTAAACAACCTGCACAATATTTAACAGATGAATGCATACTAAGATTTACAATGAAGAGAAAGCTGTGACTCTGATATATGTCAAGAAGGCGGGGGGAGGGGACAGATAAGAAAAACACAGAAATTATTGAAACATATGATTGTGTAATTATTTTGTGCATTATATGTATTGCTAATTTTGTGTTCTAAAACATTTAAAACAAATTTGACAGGACAAATTTGTTCCAAAATAAAGTGAACATTTTCCCTGTGCTTTGTCCTTAACTAGATCTACACAATGTCAAAACAACAGTTAAAATCAATAAATTTAATCAAAAGTAGTGCAAACAGTTCAATGTATACATGGGTTGGAATTATTATTCTAGTTATCACAAGTGTGTCAATTTCACCACTTGTTTGTCAGTTTGTCAGACTGCAATGGCAGGCATATTGCTGCAATTCTGGAAGTTATGCCATGTATATTTTAAGTACCAACAGGGTCACCCAAAGTTGACAGGTTTCACCTGACATTCCAGACCATGACAGAGTAGAAAGAAAGAAAGGCAAAATACTTTTAAATATTTAATCACTGAAAACCTTATGAATAGCAGTGGAACACTGTCAGAATCAGAATATTGAGTATGTAAAGTTGTTGAAGAGCATTAGAATATTGTCAGATATAGTGCCAGAAAATGAACCTCTCAGATTGGACAGCACTGAAACTGAGTCTGGGGAAGAGCTGCCTCCTAAAATAAAAATTGATTTTGATGACAATAATGGAGGAAAGCCCTTAGGACCTTCATTTGTTGATGGGGCAAATCTCAAAATGAAGAGAACAGCTGCAAACATCTATTAGTAATTGGAACATGGAATGAATGAAATATGAATCAAAGAAATTTGTTGAGAATGTTCCATGTGTACTGGAAACGAATGCATATGGTGTTGTTGTTGGGATCAATGCTCTGTAAGCATCCATGAGGTCAAGTTGTTCGATTGTGCTATGTAGTTCCTATGTAACATGGAACATTCTCCAGAATTGACCATGTGTTAGGCCCCAAAACGAGCCTCCATAAATTTACAACCAAGAAAATACTACAAAAGATCTTTTTAGACCACAATGTTATAAAACTAGATATAAACAATAGGAAGACCAAAGAAATAAAGTTGAATACATGGAACCTGAATAATACCTTGCTGAGAAGTGAATTAAATGTGAACTCACAAATTTCCAAGAAACAATGAGAATGAAAACACAATATACAAAAATCTTTGGGACATTGTGAAAGTGATGCTGAGAGGACAGTTTATTACATTAAATGCACACATCCAAAAAGAAGAAAGAACCAAACTTAGCACATTAACACAGCATTTCCAACAATTAGAAATAGAAAACAAAGGGAATCTACAGTCACCAAAAGAAAGAAAAGAAATAATAAAGATAAGAGCAGAAATAAATGAGATCGAAAACAGAAAAACTTTAGAAAGAATCCACAGCACAAGAAGCTGGCAAATCTAACAAAAGAAAATAAGGAGAAGAAACAAATAAGATGCATTAGATACCACATAGGCGATGTCACAATGGAATCAAAGGAAATCAAAAGGATAATAACAGAATACTATGAAGAGCTGTAATCAAACAAATTTGAAAACTCTATCTATTTGCAGACATAATGCTATACATAGAAAACCCTGAAGACAGTAAAAAAAAAAAGCTACTAGACCTCTTTGTAAGATTCAGCAAAGTGGCAGTGTATACGATCAATGCACAAATATGAATTGCATTCCTCTATACTAATAAGGAGCTCTGGTAGCGTAGTGGTTACGAATCGGGCTGCGAACCTTTAAGGTCAGCAGTTCGAAACTACCAGCCGCTCCGCCAGAGAAAGATGAGGCTTTCTACTCCCGTAAAGATTTACACCCTCGGAAACCCTGTACAGGGTCGCTATGGGTCGGAAACGACTCGACGGCACTTAACAACAACAATACTAATAATGACAATGCTGAAAAGGACATTAGGAAAGCAATACCATTTACATTAGCCCTCCAAAGGATGAAATATCTAGGAATAAATGTAGCCAGAGAAACAAAGGACCTATACAAAGAAAACTACAAAACACTACTACAAGAAACCAAATAAGACTTACAAAAAATGGAAGAATGTATCATGTTCCTAAGTAGGAAGACTTAACATTGTAAAAAATGTCAATACTGTCTAAATTAATTTACACATATTACCAATCCAGATTCCAAGAACATTCTTCAAAGAGATGGAAAACAAAAACAAAAACAATTACAAACTTTATATGGAAAGGAAAGAGACCCAAGATAAGCAAAACACTGCTTAAAAGAAGACTAAAGCTGGAAACCTCTTACTCCCTGATTTCAAAATTTACTACATGGCTACAGTGATCAAAACAGCCTGGTATTGGTACAATGAAATATACATAGATCAATGGAACAGAATCAAGAATACAGAATTAACCCATCCACATATAGCCAACTGATTTTGACAAAGGGCCTAAGTATATTGCATGGGGAGGAGAGAGTCTCTTCAACAGATGGTGCTGGCAGAAATGGAAAACTATATGCAAATGATTGAAACAAGGCCTTTACCTTACATCATATACAAAAACCAAGTCAGCATGGATTAAAGACCTAAATGTGATTCCCAAAATTATAAGCACATCAATGAAAAAATAGGGACAAATTTAAGGTGTCTAATGGAGAGTACTGGTAGCGTTGTTGATTTGGAAGTAGTTCATCACTCTGGAAGCTCATCTGAAACCTATCTACCATGGGAGACCCTGATGGTTATTTAAAATACCCGTGTCATAGCTTTCAGAATCACAGCAACTCACAAGCCACCACAGTATGACAAACTGACAGACAAATGAGTGGTGGCTGTTTGGTTTTAAGTGGAAACTGTCACTTTAAATTTTAAGGAGATCTGTGTGCATGCATGGTAGAACCCTCCAGGGGTGAGGGTGGGGTATCCATTCACTCAGGAATCCCTTCTAGTCACCAGAATGGTGGAGCACAGACAGCAAGAGACCAATGAACAGATATCAAAAAATGAATGTCCACACCCGTATATCCATGGTTCTGTCAGGCCTTCGTGGCTGCTCTGATCCTTCTCCCACTTGGTCTCACCCAAGATGGCGGCTCCAGGAATAGCTGATCATCTTGAGTTGAGCATAGTGGTTACGAATTGGGCTGCTAACCTCAAGATAGGCAGTTTGAAACTACCAGCTGTTCCGTGGGAGAAAGATGAGGCTTTCTGCTCCCGTAAAGATTTACAGCCTCGAAAACCCTGTGCAGGGTCACCATGATTCGGAACCAACTCCATGGTAGTTAACAACAACAACAATGGAGAGCACACACAGACTACCAAAGACAGAAAATTACACAAATAAAAGATGAACAAAATAGATGATTGGGACATACTAAAAATTTAAAACTTATGTTCATCAAGACTTCACCAAAGGAGTAAAAATGGAGCTCACAGAATGGGAAATAATGTTTGCAATGATACAAGCAAGGGACTAATCTCTAAAATATACAGGAAATTACAACACCCCTTCAAGAAAAAGACAAATAACCTAATTGAAAAATGGGCACAGGATATGAACAGACACTTCACCCGTATTTGTCTTCTACATATTTACCTTAGCATATACATACATCATGCATAGACATGTTGCATCATTCTAAGACATTTGTCTTCCAATTATCAACAGAGTATATCTACATATTTGCCTTAGCGTATACATCATGTATACGCTAAGGCAAATATGTAGATATACTCTGTTGATAATTGGAAGACAAATGTCTTAGAATCGCAGAGATCAAAGTCACCAAATAAAGATTTGAAAGATAAAGATGTGCTAAACTAATTGACATATTTCAATTTGAAAAATAGAAGTTATGTCAAAATGCAGGTTGAAAGTCAAAAAGCATCAGTGAAATATTAATAACAGAAACAAATTAAATAACTACCAGAGTTTTGAATGCATTTTTTAAAATGGATAATCAGATTGTCCTTCTCAACCTTCATGTCACCTCTTCTTTTTTTTTTTTTTTTTTAATTTGGAGAAATTATACAGTTAAAAACTGCATTTCATAAACACCCTTTATGTTATAATAACTCATCAGTTAAGTTCTAACAGTGCAGTGCACTCACATAAAAACACATGGAATAAAGAGTAGTAGATGCATAGCAGTTTGCACAGACAAGGATATTGCAACATGCAATTCAATTTAGTCTCTCTTCTCTTCTTCCCTAAGGTAACTATGGCAATGTGACATGTTTGCCAATACTTAGGCACTAACTTCACTAGAGAATTTGGCAGGAATAAAGCACTGGCCCTCAGGGTTGGTTTGAATGACAAAGTCAGTGTATCAAACTCACCAGATGCTCCTTGGAAACCCAATACGGGGTTGATATCAGTTGGAGCTGACTCAATGGTACTTAACAAATAACAGTAACATCTATAAGGTAAGTCTAGTTTCTGCAACTGCAATTTAAAAATTCTGCAATCATGCAGCAATTTGTGTGGTAGGTTGTGATTTGGTCAAAGTGTTATCTTAAAGTGGATATATGTTCCAATTTGTGGTTATCCTCCAGATCTTCAATGAATTATCAGAACAGTCATACTTATTGAAAGAAATGTAAAGCACCATTAGTATATACTGCTACTTAGAATGGGGGAGGGCACATTACAGTCACTAGTCTACTGTTCTTGTTGTTATTATATGCCGTCAAGTTGGTACTAACTCATAGAAAACTCTATACATAACAGACTGAAACATTGCCAGGCCCCTCACCAACCTCAGAATCGTTGCTACACTTGAGATCATTGCTCCAGCCACTGTGCCAAACCACCTCATTGGGGGTCTTCCACCTTTTCTTTAACCTACCACTTTACCAAACATGATATGCTTCTTTAAGGACTGGTAAATCATGATAATATGTCTGAAGTATGAGAGAAGAAGTCTGGCAATCCTGGCTTCCAAGGAGGATTCTGATTGTATTTCTTCCAACACATATTGGTTTGTTCTTTTAGCAGTC
>NW_006408914.1:350335-357955 GCF_000296735.1 Chrysochloris asiatica
AAGTCCTCTTCACTTTCAGCAAGCAAGGTTGTATATTATCTGCATATCGCAGGTTGTTAATGAGTCTTCTTTCAATCCTGATGCCACAATTTTTATCATATAACCCAGCTTCTTGGATTATCTGCTCAGCATACAGGTTGAATAAGTATGGTGAAAGGATACAACATTGTTGCACACCTTTCTTAATTTTAAACCATTCAGTGTTCCCATGTTCTGTTTGAACAACTGCTTCTTGGTCCAGATATAGTTTCCACATGAGCACAATTATGTGTTCCAGAATACTCATAGTTTGCAGTATTGTCCATAGCTTGTCATGATCCACACAATCAAAAGACTTTGTGTAATCAATAAAGCACAGGTAACCATCTTAGTCTCTGCTTTTAACAAAGATCTATCGGACATCAGCAATGATATCCCTCATCCCACGGCCTCTTCTGAATCCAGCTAAAACTTCTGGAAGTTCTCTGTCAATGTATGATTGTAACCATTTCTGTATTACCTATAGTAAAACTTTACTCTCATGGGCTATCAAAGATAGTGTCCAATGAATTCTTCATTCCATTGCATAGGACATTCAACTTTATGCATTTTGTTGCATTCGTTACTCCTTCCTAGTTTGTCTTCATCTGCAAACTCATCTGAAACCTGTGCACCATGGGTGGCCCTGCAAGTATTTAAAATACTGGTGGCATATCTTTCAGAATCACAGCAACTCACAAGCCACTAGAGTACGACAAACTAACAGATGAACCACCACTTGTGTATGGTTGCATCACTTCTGTATTATCTTTAACAAAATTTTACTTGCATGGGATATTAACAATACTGTCTGAAGACTTATGCATTCCTTTGGGTCACCTCTCTTCAGAATGGGTACATACACAGATCTTATCCAGCTAGTTGGCCAGGTAATAACCTGGTCAATTTTTTGGCATATAGGACTGAGTCCCTCCAGTGCTGCATCTGTTTCTTATAGATTTCAATTTGTATCCCATCAATTTTTGGTGGTTTATTTTTTGCCAATGCCTTCTATGTACCTTGGACTTCTTCTTTCATGATCAGTAGTACTTGATCATACCTACAACACCGCTTGAAATGGCTGAACATAGACCATTTTATTTTGGTTACAATGGCTGTGTATTACATCCATCTTCTTTGGATGCATTCTGCATCATTCAATATTTTGTCCATAGTATCCTTCAATATTGAAGGTTGAAGCTTCTTTTTTTTTTTTTTTTTCCTCTTCAGTTCCCTCAGCATGAAAAGTGCTGAGTGTGTTCTTTCCTTCTGGATTTTTAACTCCAGGTCTTTGCTCAATTTGCTATAATATATGACTTTGTCTTCTCGAGCTGACCTTTGAAACTATCTGTTCAGTCCTTTTACTGCCCAATTTTTCACTTGCTTTAGAACCTGTAAGACAGAGAGCAAGTGTCAGAGTCTCTTCTGACATCCATTTTGGTATTTTCCTACTTTCTTGTCTTCTTAATAACCCTTTGCTTTCTTTCTGTATGATGTTCTTGCTGTCATCCTACATCCTTTCTGATCTTTGCTTTAGTGTCTCCTGCATCAAATCTGTTTTCTAAGTTCAGGTGTGATATGTTCAATGTCATATTTTGCCTTTCTTAGACTTGTTTTAATTTGCTTCAGCTTCAGCCTGAACTTTCATTTGGCAATTGATGGTCTGTTCCCCAATCTGCTCTTGGCCTCATTTTGGCTAATGATATAGAGCTTTTCCACTGTCTCTTTCCACAGATGTAGTCAATTGGATTCCTTTGTACTCCATGTTGTGAGGTCCATGTGCATAGTCATCTATGTTATGTTGTTTAACAAGTATTTGAAATGAAAAAGTCATTTGTCTTGCAAAGTTCTGTCATGTGATCTCCAGCATAGTTTCTATCACGAAGGCCATGTTTTCCAGTGACTGATCCTTCTTTGTTTCCAACCTTTGAATTATCATTCCCATTAATTAGCAATACATTTTGATTGCATGTTTGATCAATTTCAGACTGAAAAAAAAAAACAAAAAACTGTTAGAATTCTTCAATTGCATCATTGATGATTTTATGGTTGGTGTGCAATTTTTAATAATATTGCTATTAACTAGTCTTCCATGTAGGTGTATGGACATTAGCCTATCACAGACAGCATTGTACTTCAAGACAGGCTTGATATGTTCTTTTTGAGGATGAATGTGACACCATTCCTCTTCAATTTGTCTTTCCTGGCATAGCAAACCATGTGATTGTTAGATTCAAAATAGGCAATACTATTCTATTTCAGGTCACCATGCCTAGAATATCGAAGTTCATACGTTACATTTCATTTTTGGCAATTTTGAATTTTCCTATTTTCATATATTGTGCGTTCTATGTCTTGAGTATCAATGTGTGTTTACAGTTGTTTCTCTTCATTTATTGTTGTTAGATGCTCAATTGGTTCAAACTCATAATGATCCTTTCTTTGCACAACAAAACGGAGCATTGCACACCCTGGCAACTGTCGTTTGAGCTTGTTATTTCAGTCACTGTGTCAATCCAGCTAGTTGAGCATCTTCTTCTCTTTTGTTGACACTCCACTTTACCAAGCATGATATCTTTTTTGCAGGAAATGGTTCCTTTCAAGAACATTCCAAAATGAAACATGACGTCTCAGCATCATCCACTCTAAGGCAACTCTAAACATATTTATTTCAAAAAATATCTGTTCATTTTTCTGGCATACCAATATCCTTCACTAATTTCATAATTCAAATGCATCAATTTTTCTTTCATCTTCCTTAGTCATTTTCCAGCTTTTGTATGCATGTGAAGCCATTGAACATACCATGTCTTGGGTCCTCAAAATGAGTTTTTTTTTTTTTTAATACTTTAAAAAGAGTTCATTTACAGCAGATTTGTCCAATTCAACACATTACTTGATTTCTTGTCTATTGCTTCCATGAGCACTGATTGTGAATCCAATTAAAATGAAAACCTGGACAATCTGAATATTTTCTTCATTTATCATAATGTTCCTTATTGGTCTACTTGTGTTTTCTACATTGAGATATAATCCATACTGAAAGATGAAGTCCTGGTTCTTGATCAGTAAGTGCTTTAACTTACCTGGCAAGACCATCTTAAACTTTTGTGAGATGATTATAGTGGGGTAACAACAAAAATGCAGAGCAAAGAGAAAGTTATGATACTCCTTCCCCCCACCTCTCCCCCCAACATCCTTGGACCAGAAGCACAAACAGTTCTCACCTTCACCAATTCGTCTGGGACAATTTCCCCCCTCTGAGCTGCAAAACTCCTATGTTGCCTGTGGTTAGAGTCACACTCTTATGGAGCAGGTACTAGGTCCACCACCCCTGAGGCTGGAGGCCATGAACTTGACTTCAATATACCATTTGATATTGCAGTGTTGATCTGCTTTGCATCCCTGGGAAAAGAGTAACTTCTTCCTTAACCAGTCATTCTTCCCCCAGCTTCCCTCTAAGCCTGAAAGAGTTTCTTCAGTGGACAAGGATCCTGATTTGATCACCTTCTGAACTATCATGAATTGCATCCAGGCCAGGTACCTTATTCCATACATCAAGTAGGCCAGCTGGAACTCCATTTAGCACAAGGCATCTCGCCTGGTCATCAATCCACTCTCCTCAACCCTTGAGCTCTTTGGTTAGCAGAAGTTTTCCACCCATACCAGATGCTCTGGACCCTACAGTTTTCTACATTTTCTTTCCCTTACTTTATTTTTAATCCTTTATTTCACTACTTTTCATTTTTATTTCTTTTGTTCCTCTTTTCTTTTACACCTCACATTTATCTTTTTTTATTTCCTTGATTTAATTTTTTTAATGTTTTATTTCCTTAATTTTTATATTTACTATTATTTTTTCTTCTTCTCCCTCCCAACATATGCTTATAGTGTTTTTCTTTTTCTTTTTCTTCCCTTTTATTCTTTTAGTTATTAAATTATTTTTGTTGCTGTTGCTTTCATTTATTTATTTATTTATTTATTTATTTATTTATTTATTTATTTATTTATTATTGTTGTTCTTTTAATTTATTTTTCTTGTCCCAAAAGCAGGGAGACATAGATCATGTCTATATGTATCAGCAACATAAATAACTCTTTCAGACTTACCCAATGGGCATGTATTACCTTATTAACAATAGACAGCAGCCAACACCAGCTAAACTGCCCTGAATTGAATTATATTAACAGTGATTAGAGAACTGTCAATATTTTGATTCTCTACTACATTCTCTCTCTCACTCTCTCTTTCTCTCTCTCATCACTTGGGTACAAGCATAGCAGCAATCATAAGGATGATACAGGGCCAGACAGTGTTTCATTCCATTGTGCATAAGGTCACTATGAGTTGGAACCAACTGGACAGCACCTACCATCAGCATTAAATTTAATAGGAAAAAGCTGTTGAGTGCCTAAGAAAACACCAACATATAATCAGCAATTAAATATGAATATAATAACACAATATCTCAGAGATAATAATTTTAGTTCACACAAAGAAACTATAGAGTGGCTCAAACAAGTGACCAACATAGAAACCAAGAAAACCTTATTGAGGAAGAAATTATATTGGATGTGCCAGATAAGTAATCCATAATAATGATATTTAGGTACCTTCAATGGACTAAGAGAAAGAAAAAAAATGCTGTAGATGGAATCAAGGAAAATATAGAGAATAATACTAAAATAGTTTGGGAAAACACTACAAGAATAAACTGACGAAACAAATGAAAGATCAGAAACCAAACAGAAATTCCAAATAGAAATCCAGATGATTAATACTAAGATTTCAGAAATAGATAATACAATGAAAGAGCAAAGGAGTATAATTGAATTAATGGAATGCCAAATTAGTTTGCTTGAATATAAATCTCTCAGTGCTAAATTGATAGACAGAAAATATTGTTGTTGTTGTTGTTAAGTGCCGTCGAGTCGTGTCCAACCCATAGCGACCCTGTACAGAAAATATAACAACATAAAATAACAAAACTTAAAAATTATGTGGGACACCCATTAGAGGAATTGTTGTTAAGTCCTTTTGAGTCAGTTCTGACTCATGGTGACCCTGTATAGGGTTTCTGAGAATCAACTGGTGGGTTTGAACCACAGACCTTATGGCTCAAATTGACTTTACAATCTGGTGTATTAATCCTTAGCAACACACCAGAATTCCAATAAGAGGAAAAACTTACATTAACTGAAATTTTGAAAGAGAAAGAGACAGAAAAAAGAAAATCTTCAAAGAATCATTTGATGAAAATGTTTCTAACATTATGAAAGATAAGAATTATGTGCTCAAGAAGCTGAGTATATTCTAAGCAGGATATATCACAAAAGAAAATCAGTAAGACATATTATATTTATACTTTCCAAAACCAAAGAAAGTGAAAAAATACTTAGAGCTGTGGGTGAAACATGAAAAGTTGCCTAGGAAGGAGAGCCCATAAGACTGCAGTTTGATTTTTTGGCAGAAACCATGCAGACAAGAAGTCAATGAGATGACATATACAAAACTCTGAAAGAAAAGGATTATCAAGCAAAAACCATATACCAAATTGTCCTTCAAATAAAATGGCAAATTTAAAACACTTCCAGATGAATAGGAAATAAAGCAATTTGTATAAAGCAGATCATTCATAGTGACCCTGGATAGGATTTCTAAGGAGTGGCTGGTGAATTTGAACCATCGACCTTGCAGTTCAAATGGATCTTGTGGTCCAGTGCATTGTCCTGAAGTATCACACCAGGATTCTTGTTGTTGTTGTTAAGTGCTGTCGAGTCAGTTCCAACCCATAATGACTCTACACAAAGTTTCTGAGGCTGTAAATCTTTACAGGAGCTGAAAACCTCATCTTTTTCCCACAGAACTGCTGACCTCAAGGTTAACAGCATGATTCGTAACTATTATGCTACCAGAGCTCTTTACCAGAACTCCTAGACCCCAATCAAAGTTTATAATGTTAAAGGCCATAACACTGAGCCAGTGACACTGAAGATCAAGAGTATGAGCAGCAAGCACAATGAAGCTGAATTAGAGAAAAAACAGCAGCCATACTATGAGGATGAGGACCATGAGATGTGCAGACAGTGGTGGTGGGCAGTAGGTCCATGGAGTGGAGCTGGGTTCCTTTGAGCAGGAAACAATGAACAAAGACTTCAACATAAACTATAAAGGAGTTGCCCACAAAATGGTCTTGCCTTGAGCGCTATCAAAATGTTCTAGCACAAAATGCCATAGCCCTAGCACTAACTCAGGATCAGATTTAAGCTGCTGGTTTAAAGCTGGAGCAATAAGCACAGGGAAGCAGATCTGACCAAGAAAGGAACAAAAAATGGTCACAACCACAACACAACTGACCTGAACTGATGTCACATAACTTGAAAGAGAAAAAGACATCTGCTGATACCTGGACCACAGTATACCTGCCCAGTGACATAGAAATGGCAATTGGTCATTTTGGAAGCATTGACAGGTCCCTTGTTAGATAGACATAAGAGGGTTCATTTACTAAATGCTAACTATGAGTGGAGGTGATGAGTTTGCCTCAATTTTTTTTCCTTTTGTTTATGTTATCCACAAGTACTCTGTTCTTGTTTGTTGCTTACTTCTAGAAATAATATCAAATTTCATTTGACAACACTGTAGAAGTGTCTGTTGTGTACATACCAGTTAGATAGTAGAATTTTTATTCTATCAACTTCACTATTTCTTGGGACTTAGAATTACAAACATGTGTTACACATACATGGATACACATGCAATTTACCAACATAAATTTTTATATTATAATGCATAGATGAAATAGATATAACAAATTTGGGGCTATTTGTTTGCATGAATTGCTAATATATGCTTCATTGCTGTCATAGTAAGCTTTCTTGCATGCCCCTGAAATCCATGGCCCCAACTTTGAGACAAGAGGTTATATAGCTACTTAACAAACTTAAAGTTAACTCTAATAGTCTCCTTATGCATACGCTCTCTTGACAGTAGTAGAAACTAAGTTTATGACTCATAGTGATCCTGTATAAGGTTTCTGAGGAGGAACTGGGATGGTTTGTACTACCTACCTTGTGGTTGGAAGTCCAGTGATTATGCTACAGCGCCACATTGAGACTCCGCTTTTTATATAGCATATAAATACTAGATAGAGCTATTAAGAGCATTCTTAACAGTTGAGTACCTGGGGAAGAAGTGTTTTACGCAATCTGTACTCTACTGGGAAAAGCTTGGTAAATCAAATTGTTCTCTCCTGAGAAATTTCTCACTTTACCAAGATAATAAATCTCACAAGTTCTATAAACTTGCTTTGCCATTAGTTTTTGTTTTTTTTCTAGATTATCTTGTTAACCCCAAGAGGCTAAGATTGCTAGAAGGAAGATTTCAAGCACTGAAACATTTTACAGCACAACAACAACAAAATCTTAAAAAGAATACTAGCTCAAAAGCTAAAAGTCATTACTACATTTGAACACATTGTTGCAGCCACCACTGTGTCGATCCATCTTGTTGAATGTCTTCCTGTTTTTCACTGACCCTCTACATCAACAACAATGAAGTTCTTCTCCAAGGAATGGTCCCTCCTGACAACTTGTCTAAAG
>NW_006408914.1:358296-360251 GCF_000296735.1 Chrysochloris asiatica
TAAATTTATATGTACACACATAAATATGCAACAAAACAAGCCAAAAATACTCATAACAATTACAGTGTTTGATTTTGAAGCTGATCACGTGACTATAGCTGGTATTTAGAATTCCTGTATTTCACTACTGTTCTGTATTCCCTTTGCCCTCGGCAAGTATCTCAGTCTGCATGGTGGGGTGACCACAACCCTTATACCTGAAGGATTTGAGTCATTAATAGTCCTGTTTGAATTGAGTTGTAGTTTTCCATTGACTTTAATCATCGCTCATAGCAATACTAAATGACAGCCTGAGGGAACTTCTGGATTCGAGACATACTCCTCTTTACTTCAATCATGTAATAACAGTATAATTTCCCCCTATCTTTTGATTCCGTGACTGCTGATTCCATCAATATTAATTGTGTATCCAAGTAAATGAAATGTTTGATAATTTTAACCTTTTCTCTATTTATCATGGTGTTGCTTATTGGTCTAGTTGTGAGGATATTGAAGTGTAATCCATAGGAAGGTATTTGATCATCATCCGTATTTTAAATGCTTTTCACTTCCAGCAAGCAAAGTCATCACATGAATAATACAGGTTATTAAAGAGTCTTCCTCTAATCCTGATGTGACATTTTCACTTCTTCACATAATCCAGCTACTCGTATTATTTGCTCATCATACAGATTGAATAAGTATGGTGAGAGTACACTATTCTAGCTCACACCTTTCCTGAATTTAAAGTACACAGTACTCCCTTTTCTATTCAAATTCCTGCCTCGTGGTCTATGTATGTTTCCAAATGAGCACAATTAAATATTTTCTAATTCACCCTCTTTTTATTTTGCATTATTATCCATAACTTCTTATAAACCACAGAATCTAGTGCCTTTACATAGTCAATAAAACACAAGTATACATCTATCTGGTATGATATGATTTTAGGCCAGATCTGTCTGACATCAGCATGATATTTATTTTTCCATATCCACATTTGAATCTGGGTTGAATTTCGGGCAGTTTCGTGCTTCTATACTACTGCAAACATTTTTTAAATTATCTTCAGCACAATTTCACTTGCGTGTAATGTATTCTATTCTAGTCAGTTGACCTGGTAGTTCATATCCAAACATCTTGATATATAAAGGAGTGATAGCTTCCAGAGTTGCAATTGTTTATTGAAACACATCATTTGATGTTCTGTCAATACCTGAAGTTTTGTGTTTTGCCAATAACTTCAGTGCATCTTGGACTCCTTCGTTCAGTTCCCTAGGTTCTTGGTCATATGCTACCAACTGAAATGGGTGAATATTGACCAATCCTGTTTGGTATATTGATTCTATGCATTCCTTCCATCTTTGATGCTTTGTGCAGATAGAAATTTCAGTAATACAATCCAAAGTTTGGGTTTTTATTCAGTTATTGGTGTTTAAAATAAAATTATAACAACTGAAGCATCACTATTCTTAAGTGAAGAAAGGATAGAATTAGTATGGAGTAAGTACTCAGACTGCCATTGAAACATATTTAAGATATTATCTTTTTCCAGTTCTAGAATGATCTATTTTTCTGTTTAGAATGATTGTTTTATTTTTAAATAGATATGCTATACTTGATGAACATAAACATTTCTGAGAATAGTTTTATATCAACTTAAAAAAAATTATTACCTCAATACCCAGACCTGGAAAGCTTTCTACATTTATAACACATTTCCAGTATCATAGATGGCAGAACAATTCCCGGAGAGGTTCTTTCTTTGATGGATTATCCTCAGGAGTTTGATATCTGCATCCTCTGATTATCATGTGGGATAGAAGAAAACGATGTGATAAATAAAGTATTTATATTTGGTTACAAATAATATCAATTACTTAAAAGTCTCACACTAATACATTAAGGAATGCATTAATGTATTTCTGATTATTATTGTTATTGCACATCATATAGTCAGTTTTGAAAATGGAAGC
>NW_006408914.1:362606-363212 GCF_000296735.1 Chrysochloris asiatica
AAGAGATCTTATGCAGCAGATTGGCTTAATGCAATATGTCCCTTGATTTCTTGACTGCTACTTGCATGAGTATGAATTGAAGATCCAAGCAAAATGAAGCATTTTACAATTTTGATCTTTTCTCTATTTATCATGATATTATTTATTGTTCCAGTTGCAAGGATTTTCCTTTTCTTTTTACATTCAGGTACAATCCACACTGAAGACTATGGATTTGTCTTTGATCTTTCTCAGTAAGAATTTCAAGACATCTTTGCTTACAGCAAGCAATGTTTCATCTGCATATCAGAGGTTCTCTTCAGATTATTTTAAAAAAAGGTTTAAAATTCATACTCAATAACCTAGCAAAGAGGGAAAAGTTGTTTCATTTATGTGAATATTAAATATGGTGTTTAAAAGAGAATATTAGCTATGAATTCCTTAAGTAGTTAACTAATAGAAATTTGAAAGTACCACAGATTCCCAGAAGAACAAATAGGTCTGTGTTAAAACAAGTACAGCCTGAGTGCTCCTTGAAATTCAGGATGGCCAAACTTCATCTTTCATTATTTTAGACATACTGTCAGGAGGGACCAGTTAATGGGGAAGGATATCATGTTTGGTAAG
>NW_006408914.1:378720-380120 GCF_000296735.1 Chrysochloris asiatica
CATGTTCCAATTTTCAATGGATGTTTCTTAATTTTAAAACATTCAGTGTTCCCTTGTTCTGTTCGAAAAACTCCCTCTTGGTCCATGTACAGATTCCTCGTGAGCAAAATTAAGTATTCCTGAATATTCCTACTTGGCAATGTTGTCCATAGCTTGTCATTAGCAACACAATCAAAAGCCTTTGCATAGTCAATAAAGCATAAGTAAACATCTTTCTGCTTTTCTCTGCTTTCAGACAATATCCATCGGACAGCAGCAATGATATCCCTCATTCCATGGCCTCTTCTGAATCTGGCTTGAACCTCTGGAAATTCTCTGTCAATGTTTGATTGCAGCTGTTTCTGTATTACCTTTAGCAAAACTGTACTCTTATCGAATATCAAAGACATTTTTGGACGATTACCGCATTCCATTGGGTCACCTCTCTTTGGAATGGGCACAAATATGGATTTCTTCCAATCAGTCAGCCAGATAGTTGTCTTCCAAATGGTACTGAAGAATGTAGTCCAAGGTGCATTGAAGGAATTGGCAAAGAACAAGGCACCAGGAATTGATGGAGTAAAAATTGAAAGGGTTTTATTAGGCCTACGTAATGAATAACTTCCCTTTTAATTAAGTCAACAATGACTTGCTTCTTAACCTTAGTTACACTTAACCACTTAACAGAATCATCGAAGTCATATGTCATCATATTCACAGTTTCATTGATTATAATTGGAAAAATTGGAGAAGCTCTTTTGCAATTCTGCTTACCTCAATTTGAGTTAGAAATAAAGTTAATTATTTTAGAAAGTTTCAGGTAATTAAATATTCAGTGTAATAGCTAAAGTTTTATGTCAACTTCGCTGGGCTTAAATTCTCAGTGTTTTGCGTTTAGACTTAACAATTCTCTCATTATGGTCAAATCTAATGTAATCAACCCCACGTTGTAATCTGATCTGATGGAACCATCCTCTGTATTTAAAATGATCACTTCAATTATGTTAATAGAGTCCTGGTGTGGTGCTGTAGTCAGCTGAAAGTCAGTAGTTCAAATGAACCAACAGCTCTTGGAAATGATTTGATGCTGTGTAACAATCAGAGCAAGATGATGTTAATAAGGCTGATGCAATATACAAGATTGGGTGGTATCTTGAATCAATCTCTTTTAATGAATAAAAGAGATTGGCAGGAAAACAGACTTTAAAGGAACCTAATAACACCAAGAAAGAAGAGCCAATAGTGGAATGCATTCTTTGGACCTGGATTCTCTCTATTTTGAAGACCTAGATTGAGAGGACGATTGATTCCAAGGTACATGAAGATCTCTAAGGAATGCTGGGCTACCCTACGGAAGCTGAAAGGGGATAATAATCTTTATCCAGAGTCAGCACTCTATACATTGATGTCTAGCCTTCTAA
>NW_006408914.1:380739-382269 GCF_000296735.1 Chrysochloris asiatica
AAAATGATTAAAGTATGGAATGGACAATGACAGTAATATTTATCTGATTCCTAGATCTACACTGAATTGAAGTAAAGTAAAATTTTGTTTAGGTAGATTGGAAGCTGAAACAGGGATTTTCTTCAAGAAACAAAGAAAATGCACTATTTTTCACATGTGAATTCCAATGTGTAAATTTCAATCCAATTCTGTTACCAGACACCCATGAAGGAAAGAGTGCATTCTTTTGTCACTCTTTAGGACACTGGTCTCTAGGGGTCTTCCAAAACTTCTTTTTCTATAAATCTACTGCATAGTAGTACTAAATACATTATCTGTCCCCTGTGAATTAGAAAATAAAGAAATATCTCAGTGAGGTAACATACAGATGCATTTTCTTATCATCCGTAACTTCCACATGATGTGTATTCCTCTCTATGTGCCAGATTTCACTTTCTACAGGAAACTGGAAGAATCACTGCTGAAAAAGTGGTTTAGACTCAACTGAGAACTAAAAGATGAGCACTTTGTTGTGTGTTCTTTGGGATAAATATTTGACAGTTGATTTCAGTATAGATTACAGTGTTGGAAATCTATGAGACCATTCTTCTCTGTATAGCCATTTTTCAGTCAAATTAATTCTTACTCATTATGCAACAGTAGGACAGAGCAGAACTGATGCATAGGGTTTTCTGAGACTGTTCAACTTTATGGCTGTGGAATACCTCAATTTAATACCGTGAAACATCTGGAGGGTTTGAACTGTCTGCCAGCCATGAGGTTAGCAGGCCAA
The DNA here is from genome assembly GCF_000296735.1 of Chrysochloris asiatica. Classification (NCBI taxonomy): domain Eukaryota; kingdom Metazoa; phylum Chordata; class Mammalia; order Afrosoricida; family Chrysochloridae; genus Chrysochloris; species Chrysochloris asiatica. The sequence continues at coordinate 381,512 of NW_006408914.1, forward strand.
AGTAGCACAAGGGCTCATTCCTGCAGTCACTATGAATAAAAATTGACTCCATAGCATTGTTTTTGTTCCTGTTGTTTAGTATTTTGTTTTCAATTAGCAGAAATCTGTGGGGGTTTAGAAAAAAAATTAGTCATTGAATATTAATTGGTCAGCTTGAAATGTCAGATAACTATAACTCTAATAACCTGAAATAATTGGAAAAGATTGTGTGGACAGTTACTTACTTAACTTTAAACAACTGAAAAGGTCTATGATGGAACAGAAAAATACCATTGCTTCAAAACCCTGTTTTCTTCAGAACTGTAAGCAAAAGGAAGATAATACAGTTAATTTGCCTTCCTTCAAAGAACAGAAGAATCTGAATGAAAAATACACCTGCTATTTATCTCTTGCTGAGATATATCTTTAAACTTTCTTTGAAAAAGATTGTAAAAGCTAATTCATATTGCAACATTATCTTCAAAGTTCCTGTAATTCAGGAAAAACAAAGGGAGGGGAAAAATACTCTTCACTTACACAGACCAAAATCTTACTACACATCATTATACTTTTCAATATATCTTTCAACTACTTTCTACCTTTTAAAAAACTGTGCTATTCTTTTCAATTTCCAACAATTTTGTTAATCAATTGGTGCTATATTATCCCCAAAAAGGTTTCTGTAAAGACACTGGTCATAGTCACATCTGTGAGTAATCTCCACTCTACCATGACTTGGTATAAACACAATATTTTAGAAGCCTCCCTCAGCCCCCCCC
>NW_006408914.1:384530-403940 GCF_000296735.1 Chrysochloris asiatica
TTGAAATTTTTCAAGAAAGTGTGGTGGCACAGGAGGCTCTCATTCATTTATACCAAGAAATTTGGAAGACAGCTGCTTGGGTCGATTGATTGGAAAAGACCCATATTTGTGCCCATTCCAAAGAGAGGTGACCCATTGGAATGCGGAAATCATTGGACATCTTTGACATCCCATGCAAGTAGAGTTTTATTAAAGTTAATACAGAAACAATTGCAAGCATACATTGACAGAGAATTTCCAGAGGTTCAAGTCAGATTCATAAGAGGCCATGGACTGAGGGATATCACTGCTGATGTGTGATGGATCTTGACTGAAAGCATAGAATATCAGAAAGATAGTTACCTTTGCTTTATTGACTATACAAAGGCTTTTGACCGTGTGGCTCATGACAAGCTATGGACAACATTGAGCAGTATGAGTATTCCTGAAAACTTAATTGTGTTTATGAGGCACCTGTACATGGACCAAGAGTCAGTTGTTCAAATAAAAAATGGGAACACCGAATGGTTTACAATTAAGAATGGTGTGTGGCAGGATTGTATCCTTTCACCATATTTATTCAACGTGTATACTGAGCAAGTAGTCTGAGAAGCTGAGTTTTATGAAGAAAAACGTGGCATCAGGTTTGGAGCAAGACTCATTAATAACCTACAATACGCAGATGATACAACCTTGCTCTCTGAAAGTGAAGAGGACTTAAAATATTTACTGATGAAGCGCAAAGAGCACAACCTTAAGTATGGATTGCAACTCAATGGAAAGGAAATACAATTCCTCACCACTTGATCAATAAACAACATTCTTGTCAATGGAGAAAACATTGAAGATGTCAAGGATTTATTCTTGAACAGCTATCAACACTCATGGAAACAGCCATCAAGAAATCAAACAACATTAGGCAAATCTGCTGCACAAGACCTTTTTAAAGTATTGAAGAGCAAAGATGTCAGCTTGAAGACTCAGGTGTGCCTGACCCAAGCCATGGTATTTTCAATAAACTAGTATGCATGTGAAAGCTGGACAGTGAATAAGGAAGACCACGGAAGAATTGATGCTTTTGAGTTATGGTGTTGGAGGATAATATTATAAGTAGCATGTATTGTCAAAATATCAAACAACTCTGTGTTGGAAGAAGTGCTCCTTGGAAGCTAGGATGGCCAGATTTTATTCTCTCATACTTGGGACATATTATCAGAAGGGACCAGTCACTGTAAAAGGATGTTGTGTTTGGTAAATTGGAGATTGGGAGAAAATGAGGAAGACCCTCAACGGTATGGCCCAGTTGCAGCAACAATGGGCTCAAATGAAGCAATCATTTTGAGTTTGGCCCAGAATCGGGTAATGTTTCGTTCTGTTGTATATAGGGTCGCTATGAGTCAGTACATACTTGATGACACCTAACAACAACAACAATAGGACCAACTAGAACTGTTCCACAAGATTTCTGAGACTGCAAATATTTATGGAAGCAAACTCCATCATCGTTTTCCTATGGAGTGTCTCATGAATTGAAAATACTGACATTTATGTTAAGTGTGTGATGTTTTGTAACACAATGATTTATAAAAATCTGAAGGAGTGTCTTCTATCTCAATTTGACTCCCTAACTTAGAATATTGCAGGATTTTGTGTTACATTATAAAGAAACAATGGAAGATTTCAACATAAAACATCTGAGAAAAGTCTCAAAAATATAGTAATATTTGTTGTTGTTGTTGTTGTTGTTAGGTGCCATTGAGTCAGTACCGACCCATAGCGACCTTATGCACAGCAGAACAAAACACTGTTCAATCCTGGGCCAACCTCACTAGTGTTGCCACACTTGAGTTCATCAATGCTGCCACTTGGCCAATCCATCTCATTGAGGGTCTTCCTCTTTTTCTCTGGCCCTCCAACTTGCCAAACATGATATCCTTCTCCAGTGACTGGTCCCTCCTGACAATATGTCTGTCCAAAGTATGAGAGACGAAGTTTGGTCATCTTGGCCTCCAAGGAGCACTCTGGCTGCACTTGTTCCTAAACAGATCTACTGGTTCTTTTGGCAGTGCATGGCACTTTCAATATTCTCCTCCAACACCATAACTCAAAAACATAATATGGAATATGGAATATAGTCATATGGAAGGCTTTAAAAAGCATGGTATTAAGGATACTGTTTTTGTTGGTTTAATTGCAATTGTAGCAGGAATATAATATAAAGTAAAGATATTAAACAAATAATGGAGGGCCTTCTGTGACACCTTACAAAACCTGAAATGTATTAATTCAAAAGAGGTATATATAGCTTCACAGAAGAATTTTTAAAAGAAATGAACTTTTTTATATTTAGAGATAAATCGAACAGGATGGATTTAATTTAACTAACCACTGAGCACTGGAAATAAATTGCCTACATTTATATACCTACTTTGACACATGAAAATAACGCTGGTGGTACTGTAGGGTAAGCTCTACTAACCTTGTGGTCAAAACCTACCAGCTGCCTCTAGGGAGAAAAATAAGGTTTCCTGCTATTGTAAAAGTTTATAGCTCTGGAAACATTATACAGGTTAGCTATTAGTTGGATTTAACTAGAGAGCTGTGGGGTGGGGCTATATGAAAGCTATGTATACTTGGGTAGCTAATAGCTAATTAACTCATCTATATTTTAATGTAATCACCTCTAATATTGAACTTTTAATGAGGATTAACTAAGTACAGATATAGGTCTTGAAACAATGCTTTTAACATAGTAAGTTTTATAGTAACTTTAAACAGTAGTTACTATTTGAATTATGGAGTCCTGGTGTGGTGCAGCGGGTTAATGTTTTGGACCGCAATATCAGTTTGAACCACAAGGTCAGCAGTTCAAGCTCAACATCTGCTCCTCAGAACCCTCTATGCAAGTTTGCTGATGGGTCAGAACTAACTTGACAGTGCTTAACAAAAACAACATTTAAATTGACCACTAGTTATTAATACTTTATTTTTGTTGAGGTTGTTTGAAGGATATAGTAATACTGTTGGCAACATTTTTGCAATTTAGAAAGCATAAAACAATGTATTCCTTGCCCACATGTGTATAGCTTCGGTGTCACTCTCTGATCATTTCCAAACCTGCCTCCAGACAGAGACTTAGGTTCAGATCTTTTTCATGTCTCCATATTCTGGAACTAGTGGCTATGTTATTCTAATGGTGGATTTCATAGGAAGATAAACCAAAGCTTATTAACACATTTAAATTCTCTGCTTTCATCTTATTTGTTAATTGACAATACCATTCACTTGACTAAACCAAATATTACTGTGGCAGGGAAAACATTATTTATTCTAATGAAAGATTTTGAAAAGACATATGGCAAAGAGTGTGGAAGTCTAAACCGAGTACAGGAACAAAATTAATTGTTGGCAACAATAACTTAATCTACCTATTTATTCTTAATATTTTTGAATTATCAAATGAAAAAGAATTCAGTTTTATTTGAGGTTGTTAACAGTATATATACCAAAGATGATGATTCTTGCAATAGCCTCAGTTATTCTTAGAACCAAAGGAGGAATATTAACATTGATGAGGAGTTGGCACCTTTATTTCCCTGTATGCATATTTATAGACATATTTCAATTTAAATGGTATGGCACTGTAGATTAAATTTAAGACACTCTGATGAAAAGATCAGTATTAATTACTAGTATTCATGTTTATTCCACCATTAATTTTTACAGTAAACTTTTGAGAGAACGATTATCGAAAACAAGCAAACAAAACACAAAACCACTGGCTTGGAGTCAATTCCAACTCCACTAACCTAGATAAGGGTTATCATACAGTACCATCAGGGCATTTTTTCCTAAGAGCAGAACGCTTCATGGAGCAGCTGGTGAGTTTGAACTGCCAACGTTGTGATTAGCAGTCCAGTGCTAATCTCAGGCTTAGATTAATTGTGAATTGGTGATGTTTCCTGACAGATTGGTGCAATGAAAGTGCCACTTCTAGAGGACAGAAAAAGAGACTTTCATGACAGAGACTAGAAAACAATGGGCCATAAATTAAAAAGGAGAAGATATACCTGCAAGAAAAGTGCTCATGAAAAAAAATGTGATGTCAATTATAGAACAGAAGAGAAGTAGGATGAAGATTGACAAATATCTACTAGATTTGACAATTAGAAGTTCATTAATGACCTAAAGAATAGCAATAATACAGATTATTTATTACTTTGCAGTTTCTGATATTGGATAAATAATACATTTCTGAATGTTTTGCAAGACTTAGATAATTAAAAATTGATTATACAAATTAATTTTCTTTACAGTCTGAGATAATTCAAGTGCGTTTGAAAACATAATTCAACCTCTTCAATTATGATTATGGACAGGAAAAATGATCACTTTTATTTTTTGAAAAATAAAAAAGATTAAGCCAGAGATTAATAGCTTCTATAAATTCCCTTGTGTCTTTAAATTTGACAAAGCAGTCCCATAAATGATGATTTTAATCACTACCATCACATTCTTAAAGATAAAAATAAAACTAAACAACACATTTCTAATGTAAAACATTCTATACTTTGCTCAAAATATAATTGTTTTCCAGACAATACTTCAGCCTGGCTGCTTTCTATAACTTTAGAAACATCTGTCAAAGGGAAAAGCATATGACGCATATGAATAATCTATAAATGATGTGTTCTTTTCTTTGTTGCCTAGGTTTATTTCTAATATTAACTAAAACCTGTATTTTATTTATTAATAATTGTTTCTTCAATTTATTATTAGATGCCTTGTTGTCAAAACTATCTTTTTAAGGAATTAGTTTTATTAGTGAAAATGGATGGGGATAATTTTGTAATTAACTTTAAAATCTGTCATCTTTTTCTTTTCAAAACACACAACAAATGTTGTTATTTTTAAGTGCCATTGAGTCAATTTTGACTCATAGTGACCTTCTATAGGGTTTCCCAGGAGTGTTTGGTGAATTTGAACTGCAGGCCTTTCTGTTAAAACCGACCTTGCAGTCCTGTGCATTATCCTGTAGCACCACACCAGAATAAAATATTTAAATATATATATATAATCATTTATGTAGGATTCCTGTCTTAGGGCTGTGGGTTAATGCACTGCCCTGCAAGGTCAGTTTGAAGCACAGGTTGGTGGTTCTAGCTCACCAGCGACTCCTGGGAAACCTTATACTAGGTTACTATGAGTTGGAACTGAGTTGATGGCTCTTAGCAACAATATTAGTACATATGCAACTGTGTGTGTCACTGTGTGTGTCACTGTGTGTGTGTGTGTGTTTGTGTGCATATAACCAACAGCTTGTTATAATAATATCACCTTTTAAAAAATCAAGAATAAAGGATGATTTGCCATTAGCCATTTGGAAACACAAATATAAATCTTGATAAATTATTGCTTTTCACATTTTAGAAGACAAACACAAATTGATTGAAAGAAGAGAGAATGATCATAACAAACAAATGTATACATTTCATTTGTTGTTGTTGTTTGTTGTTAAGTGCCATCGAGTTCGTTCTGATTCACAGTGGCCATGTTTAGGGTTTTGAGGAGCAGCTGGTGGGTTTCAAACACAACCTTGCACTTCAAATTAACTTTAGGGTGCAGTACATTATTCTGCAATGACACACCAGGACTACTGTGCGTGTTTTAGTAATTCTAAATATTTAGATGATACTTAAAACAAAGACAGTCAAAGGATCCTTAAAGGTGTATTATCTCCCTGTTGTTGTTGTGTGCCGTGGAGTCGGTTCGGACTCACAGCAATCCTGTACAGGGTTTCCAAGGCTGTAAATCTTGACGGGAGCAGAAAGCCTAGTCTTTCTCCTACGGAACAGCTGGTAGTTTCGAACTGCTGACCTTAAGGTTCGCAGCCCGATTCGTAACCACTATGCTACCAGAGCTCCTTAGTACTGCCACAATGCAAAATGCAAGTGGGTGGTTTACTGAACAGAGAGTCTCAAAATTCTAGAGACTAAAATCCACATTATAATCTCAGCCATGGTGATTCCTTCTATGGGCTTCTTTCAAGTTTCTAGTGTCTGCTGGGAATCCTTGCCATGTTTGTCCTCTAGACCTACCCTCACATAGCATTTATCTTTCTCTGTGTGTCTCTGTGTCTATTTTGCTTTTTTTTGTTGTTGATGTTGTTCTTTAGATAAGCTACCGTTCATTTAAATTCAATGATAAGTTGAAATTCATCTGACTCTGGTATGATATCATTAACTAATAAAAGAAAATTCCTATGTTGCAAGAGAGTTATATTTACAGGTATAAGAATTCAACACATATGGGAAGAAACAATTTAATTCATAACAATACCATTATATGTGTTCTGCTCTTATTTATTTTTAGGAAGCCACAGTGCATGCAGATATAAGCCTAAAAATATATCTATTTTTTCTCTCTTTTCTCAATGCAAGAAAACCTTAGCATGTACACCTTAAAATACAGATATAAAAGCAAACATTTGTCCACCAAGGCCATCAAAGATTTTTGTGTAATTAATAAGTACTTAAAATTTATATTTACTTCCTGTTTATAAAACAATTTGCTGAACTCTCTTCTGTCAGAGATATTGGTCTAATATTTCTTTGACTTTTTTTATTTATGTTGTTGTTGTTGTTAAGTGCCGTCGAGTCGGTTCCGACCCATAGCGACCCTGTACAGGGTTTCCGAGGGTGTAAATCTTTACGGGAGTAGAAAGCCTCATCTTTCTCCCGCGGAGTGGCTGGTAGTTTCGAACCACTGACCTTAAGGTTTGCAGCCCAATTCGTAACCACTACGCTACCAGAGCTCCCTTTTTTTTTATTTATGGTTATTCTTATTCAAAGGTGTTCTGTCAACATTATCTCATATTGACTCTCTAATTTAGAATATTGCAGGACTTGGGGCTACAATCTAAAGAAATCATGGAAACTTTCAACATAAAATATGAGAGACAAATCTGAAAAATATACCATATGGAATGCTCTTGTTGACTTACTAATTACAACTATAGGAGGATGTACAATGAAGCTTAAAGCATTAAATGAAATTAATGGAATGCTTTTCTGCCAAATAAAAAACCTGCAGTGTATTGTTTCAAAGACAATGTAAAGCGTCACAGGAAATTTTTATAAGGAAGTGATAATTTTTGCTACAGATAAAGAAATAACATAGGATGGTTAACATTTATTTAATATCTCAACACTGGAAACAAATTGCCTACATTTAAATGTCTGCTTTGCCAGATGAGAAAGAACCTTGGTGGTGCTATAGGATAAGGACTGTACTGCCATAACTGAAATTATATAGAAAATATGATTGATCTAATGGTGGGGAATTGTGGGAGCTGGCATCTGACCTCTTCTGACTTCACCAGGGGGGAAGAGAATCAAAATTACCATCTTAGACCCAATTCCTATGAGATGGAGGTCAGACAAGTCTCCATTCTCCAATCTTCTCTACCAATTTTGATGCCAACCATCTCAACGGCACTCTGATTCTCTGCTGTGTATGATGATTCAGTACAATGACCACACGGAGCTCCCAGAGAAGCTTTGTGATTGTGGCGCTTGTTAGGGAAATAAATAGGTAACTATTCAATATCAGAAATTTTCAGGATAGAGTTCTTCTCGTCAGATATGTTTCTTCTTAGACATACCTGCAGGCATGCCCCTCTCTGTGTGATCTTGCAGCAATGCGGTCTGTTGTCCTCTGCCCTAGTCAGGCAAGCACGCTACTTCACAAATGAACCTACTGTCCCAAGAGACTCAGCTAAATTCATTCTATGGAACATGAAGCCCACTATTCTGTCTGATGTTCTGGCCCTTTGTTTTATTGCTACTGCTACTCTGCCACTCTTCTTCTATTCCTCTGGTGTCAGAGCTCTTTCTTCTGGTTCTAAGAGGTTCAGTGTGAGATATCAGGATACAGAGAGCATGACCCACTCTGGCTCTTCTTTTTTTAGTGGCTGTGTGATTCTCCATTCCTGAACTGAGATGACTCACATTAAAACTAGTGGAAATGGCAAAATCCATCAATACTCACGTTGGAGTATCTTGCATTTGATATTCATACCTCTAATCCAGTCATTGGAGTTCTGGTGTGGTGCTGCTGGTTAATGTCCTGGACTGTAAAGTCGGCTTGGAACATAAAGGCCAGTGGTTTAAGCTCACCATCTGCTCCTTGGAAACCCTGCACAGGGTTGCTAAGAGTCAGATTCCTACTCAATGGCACTTAGTAACAAGTAATAAGTAACCCAGTAATTTGGTGGGAGTTACAAAGAGTAAGGCTAACAGAATCCCATGAAGTAATTCAACTACACTGCAGTAGTAACTATGGTTACAAATTAATCATTCCAAAACTCAGTGAAACAAGACAACCACTTGTTATGCCCATGGATTCAGACATGATATGTTGTAGTTGTTAGGTGCCATCAAGTTGGTACCAACTCATAGCCATGCTATGCACAACAGAATGAAATACTGCCCAATCCTGGGCCAACCTCACTATTGTTGCCATGCTTGAGCCCATTGATGTTGCCACTCTGCCAATCCATCTAGCTGGGGGTCTTCCTCTTTTTCTCTGACCCTCCACCTTACCAAACATGATATCCTGCTCCAGCGACTGGTCCCTCCTGACAATATGTCTGAAGTATGAAAGGCAAAGTTCGGTCATCCTGGCCTCCAAGGAGCATTCTGGCTGCACGTCTTCCAACACAGATCTGTTGGTTCTTTTGGCAACCCATGGCAATTTCAACATTCTCCTTCAACACCATAACTCAAATGCATCAATAATTCTATGGTCTTCTTTATTCATTGCCCAGCTTTCATATGCATATGAGGTTATTGAAAATGCCATGGCTTCGGCCAAGCACACCTTAGTCCTCAAACTAACATCTTTGCTCTTCAACACTGTAGAAAGATCTTGTGCACCAGATTTGGCTAATGCAACATGTCATTTGATTTTTTGACTGCTGTTTCCATGAGTATTGATAGATGATCCAAGAAGAATGAAGTTGTTGACAACTTTAATGTTTTCTCTGTTGATAAGAATGTTGCTTATTGGTTCAATGGTAAAGATTTTTGTTTTCTTTACATTGAGATGTAATCCATACTGAAGGTTGAGGTCTTTGATATTCATGAGTAAATATTTTACGTCCTCTTCACTTTCAGCAAGCAAGTTTGTATCATCTGAATATCACAGGTTGCTAATGTGTCTTCCTCCAATCCTGATGCCACATTTTTTCTAAATATAACCCTGTTTCTTGCATTATTTTCTCAGCATACATGTTGAATAAGCATGGTGAAAGAATACAACCCTCACGAACACCTTTCTTAATTTTAAACCATTCAGTGTTCCTATGTTTTGTTCAAACATCTTCCTCTTGGTCAAGATACAGATTCTTCATGAGCACAATTAAGTGTTCCTGAATACTCATACTTCTCAATGTTGTCATAGCTTATCATGATCCAGGCAATCAAAAGCCTATGCATAGTCAATAAAGGAGTTCTGGTAGCATAGTGGTTATGAATCAGGCTGCTAACCTCAGGGTCAGCAGTTCAAATCTAACTGCTGTTCCATGAAGCTTTTTGCTTCCATAAAGATTTTCAGCCTCAGAAACCCTGTACAATGTCACTGTAAGTCATAACAGACTCCATGGCACATAATTACCATCAGACATGGTATAGCAACACAGAATAATTTTGGTTCTCAGAGGCTAGTGTCTCAGGTGAAAATTGAGGGAACAGATACTGCATTTATCTCACACAATCACCAGCATAGCTGTTCATGCTGGCTGTTGACCCAGATTTCAGTTGAGATTGTCATAGGAACATGCACATGGGTTCTTTATGTGAGATTCCTTATGTGTTCCTCTTATGATGATTGTAATCCATGGTTTGAAACACAATTGCAGAAAGATAAAGATAAAGAGACATAGAAAATTAGAGCATGAAAAAGCTGTCTCATTTTTATCCTATGGCCTTTGATGGCATATAGCATATCAGCCCTAAATTTTCATTTATAAAATGACAAATATAATAGAAAAAGTACTCCAATATTTGGTAAGGAAGTGACAACATTTGGAAAGACATTTAGGATTAAAAATAAAGCTGAGTTAACATTTGTAAAATTCAATCTACCTCATTATTAAAAATTTAAAGGTGATGATTTTGTCTCCAGAAGTATTTATGTTTTTGCCTTTGCACATCTTTTCAAATGCACACTTTAGATAGCAACCATGTATTTACTTTATGCTAAAACAGGTGGAGAAAATAATATGGGTATAAAAAATAAGGAATTCATCAATAACATATATCCCCTAAATTTCAGAAAATATGTTTTAGTTTTTTAGCTGTCCTTACTGTGTACATGTATTACAGGGTATGGGAGCTAAATATTTTCTCCTTGAACTACTGTAATTTAATAAGAAAACTGTTTAATGGCTGTAGGCAAGATGTAAATACATCAGTCAAATTTAAGGTCAGGTAGATATGAGACAAGGTTGTGGAATTGTTGGTGATTGTTGTCATGAAAAGTAATTACACTTAGTCCCCTGCTTACACCAAAATTCCATTCTAATCACTCCAGTAGAATACTTTTTTCATTATTCTTTCTCTCTATCAATATTTCTACATATTCAAATTTAATACTTTTGGGTTTGGCATGAGAATAATAACATCAGCTATTTTTATACTGTGACATTGTATGTAGTATATATTACTCATCTGTTAGTTTGTCATACTGTGGTGTCCTGAAGGTTGCTGTGATGCTGGAAACTATGCCACCAGTATTTTAAATACCAGCTAGCTGAGTACACAAGGAACTCTGGTAGTATAGTGGTTATGAATCGGGCTGTGAACCGCAAGGTCAACAGCTCGCAACTACCAGATGTTCTGCGGGAGAAGGATGAGGCTTTCTGCTCCCGTCAAGATTGACAGACTTGGACACCCTGTACAGGGTCACTATGAGTCGGATCCGACTCCACGGCACATAACAACAACAACAAGCTGTGTACACAGATGGTGGCAGGTTCCAACTGAACTTTCAATGTAAGACAGACTAGAAAGGATAGGCAGATTACTTCAAAATGTTTAGCCACTGAAAAGCTTCTGAATAACAGTGTAACACCGCTGTTCTTGTTAGGTGCTTTCTAGTTGGGTCAGTCCCATAGTGACCTTATGTACAACAGCACAGAACACACCAAGTCCTTAGCCATCCTCACAATTGCTGTTACAACTGAGCCCATTGTTGATTTCACTGTGTCTACTGACCTGATTGAGGATCACCCACTTTTTCTCTATGTCCCCATTTAACCAAGTATGGTGTACTTCTCTAGGGATAGATCCCTATTGATAATATGTCCAAGATATGAAATGGAGTCTGGCCATCTTGGTTCCTAAAGAGTATTCTGGTGGTACTTCTTCCAGCATAGATTTGGTTTTCTGGAAGTCCATGTACTTTTAATATTTTTCTCTGACATCGTAACTAAAAAGCATTAATCTTTGTATCAATAAGGTCTCCCTAATTAATTGTCCAATTTTCCCATATACATAAAGGCTATTGTTAATACCATTGCTTGTGTCACATGCACTTTAATCCTCAAAATGATTATTTTCCCCTGAGGACATACCCCTCTTCAAGACTGAAATAAAAGAAACACATGAGAGGCATTTAAGCTTACTGACGACCACGTTGGTCTACCAGCGAGTGGAAGTGAAGGCAAGGCAGCAATGAAGATATGGGCTAAGTTTGGCCATGTTCCATAGATTCATGTTGACCTGGAGATGAGAGAGAGAAGAGGAACAGATGATTGATCTGAAGTGTGGTGAGACCTGGGGACTTGTAAGACCTATCCCCTCTGTATACAAGGTTAATAGGATAGGGCAAACTTGATATTGGCTACCTAAATTGTCGGGGAGGGATACATCAAGTGACTGGCTTACAAGTTTTCAAGAGGAAGTTTAGTTTTAGAGTGTGTAGGAAAAGGTAGAATTCCCACTGAATAGTTTTCATCTTGTCTAGATGGATCTGGTGAAAGAAGATGGGTATAGGATTTTTATGATTCAGGAGTGAGTAATTGTTATCATGATTAATTGTGATTGTCACAACTGTAAAGGTAGAAGTTTTGTAACATAAAGGGGGGAATAGTTAATTTCACATTCCAGAAACACAGGATCCTAGGACCATCAAGGGAGAAGAACATGAGTGGAATGTGGAACCTATCCAGAGAAGCAGAGACACTATAGAAGGAGGCAGAGATGATGATACCAAGAGAAAGAGCTGCTGAGGACTTTAGACTCATGGAAAGAGAAAGGCTGTATGCTGGTGGCCAGGAAGCAGGTTTGCAGAATGTGCCTTTTGGTTGTTTAAATGATCATATATTCCTGAGTTGTTTTTATGTTTATCCCCATCCCACTCCCCCCCCCCAAAAAAAAAACATAGGGAATAGGAGCATATATTGTTGAATGATGATGTATGAGGAGATTGTAATAATTGCAATGAAACAAAATATGATAGGATGAGTGCAAAATTGATGTTCTTCCATGTAAACTATTACTCAATTCAAAATAAACGTTAAAAAAAAACCTGCCAAGGACATGAAAGAGCAAGAAAGGCAGATTGATTGATCAAGTCTAAAGAGTCATGTCAACAAACACAATACTAAAAAGGACACATTGGTGGGGTGCTTGGCAACAATGAGAGCTCTTTATACTGTTGGTCTTGCAACTTTCCACTAAGCTTGAAACTATATCAAAATAAAGGATCACTTAAAAGACCACAAAACACCAACCAAAAAACCGCACCTTCGCTGTTGAAAACCTTGAAAGAAGACTTGTGCAGCTGATTTGCCTAATACAATACTTTGATTTCTTTACTGCTGCTTATCTGTCACTTTGTCACACTGTGGTGGCTTGCATGTTGCTGTGATACAAGAAGCTATGACACCAGTATTGTGAATGACACAAGGTCACCCTTGATGGACAATGTTTCAGCTGAATTTCTAGTTTAATACAGACTCAGAAGGAGAGACAGACTGCTTCTGAATGTTTATCCAGTGAAAATCTTACAAATAGCTGTGAAACACTATCGGATAGCACCGGAATACTGAATATAGACATAGGATCAATAACATTAGATTATCATCAGATATAGTGTTAGAAGATAGCCCCCTAGGTTAGAAGGCACTCAAAATACTACTTAGGAAGAGTTACCGCCTCAGAGTAGACTTGACTGTGATGTAGCAAATGGAATAAAGCTTTCAGGACCTTTATTTTTTGATGAGACACATCTCAAAAGGAGGAGAAACAGCTGCAGGCATCCAAATTTGTGCCCATCTGAAGAGATGTGACCCAATGAAATGTGGAATTCTTTGGACAATATCATTATATCACTTGAAAGCAAAATTTTGCTAAACATAATAAAAAATTGTTGTAACAGTTCATTGACAGAGAACTGCCAGAGGTCAAAGCTGGTTTTAGACAAGAAGGTGGAAAAAGGATATCATTGCTAGGGGCAGTTGGATTTCAACTGAAAGCAGAAAAGACCAGAAAGATATTTACCTGTGCTTTATTATCTATGTGGATACTTTTGACACTTTGGATTATGAGACGCTATGGACAACACTTCTGTCAATGTGGAATCCAGAATTTTTAATCACTCTATGAGGATGCTGTCCATAGTTCAAAAGGCAGTTATTCGAACAGAACAAGGGGACAATGAATGCTTTAATATCAAGAAAGGTGTGTGCTGGTGGTGTACTCTTTCACCCTACTTACTCAATCTGGATGGTGGGCAAATAACCCAGAGGCTGGATTGTATGAATTAAAGCATGACTTCAGGATTGCAGGAAGTCTCCTTAACAACCTACTACACAGCTACAACCTTGACTGGTGAAAGTTAAGGGGACTTAAAATACTTAACTGATGAAGATCAAAGACCACAGTCTTCCATGTTGTCTGATCTCGATGTAAATAAAGCAAAAATCTTCACCACTGGACTAATAAATAATATCATGATAGAGAAAAGATTGAAGTTGTCAAATACTTCACTTTGCTTGGATCCCTCATCAACCCACATGGAAGAAACAATCAAGAAATTAAAGCATGTATTGCATTAAGTAAGTCTGTTGCTCAAGACCTCTTTAAAGTGTTCAAAAGCAAGAATGGCAATTTGAGGACTAAGGTGCATCTGACTCAAACCATGGTATTTTCAATAGCCTCATGTGATCATGTAAATTGGAAAGTGAATAAGAAAGTTCATACAAAAATTGATGCATTTGAGTCATGGTGTTGAAGAAGAAAACTAAAGTTAATATGGACTGCCAGTAGAACAAACAAATATCTGTTGAAAGAATTAGAATCAGAATGCTCCTTAGAATCCAGGTTGGTTAATGTGCTGGACTAGAATGTCGGCTTGAAGTTCAAAGTTGCTAGTTCAAGCTTACCAGCTGCTCTTGGAAACCCTTTATGACTTTGCTATGAGTCGCAACTGACTCAACAGCACTTAACAATAACAACAAAAATATCACATTACCAAGAATCCTCAGTCCTGTCATTTGTTTGCATTCTGTATTTGACAAAAGTTTAACTTTTCTTAAATTTTCTTGAAATTAAAAATTTTAAATATGAAAAATGGGTAAATAATATTATATTTTATTTTATAATGTTGTCTGTGATGATGACGATGTTTAATTACATAGCTTTCACAAATGTATTTAAAGTCTATTTGTTATTTCAATTTCCTGAAATCATAGTTCAAGTGCATAGAATTGATATTTTTAGCATAATAACTTATTTTCTGTGTCTGATTTGTGAGAATAGAAGAAAATATATTTTTTCTTAAACATGAATACTCTCTGAAGGCCCCTTTATTCATCATAAGATTTATTATCTTGAAATTTGCTTTATTACGTTTTAACACTGCATATCTTCTTATTTAAACCAAAATTAAAATTATTATTTATACAAAAGTAAGAAATGCAATATGTGAATTAAGAAGTGTGTTTAAATATTATATTTATAAAGTTGAAAATCTTTCAACGCTAAAAATCAGGCTATTTTATAAGTCCATGTAAGTAGTAGGTAAAAGGAAACTAATATTTTTTTTTAATTTGTAAGTCTGTGTCATTATTAGCTTCATGGAATTATGTTGTGATAACTGCTATTTTAATAAATAATTCATATCCCAATTAATAAATAATTTGTAACCTAATTAAGCGGCCAGTCACTAGGGAGGATATCATGTTTGGTAGGGTGGAGGGTCAGAGAAAAAGAGGAAGACCCCCAGCGAGATGGATTGTCAAAGTGGAAGTATCAATGGGCCCAAGCGTGGCGGCAATTGGGAGGTTAGTCAAGGATCGGGCAGAGTTTTGCTCTGCTATGCATAAGGTCGCTATGGGTCGGTACCGACTCGATGGCACCTAACAACAACAACAACAACAACAAAAATTAAGTGTAACATGAATTAATCCGGCCCTAAAGGAAACTTTTCCAGTGGATATTAACTAAAATTTTATTCTATAAATAAAAGTGCTTTAAATAAAAATATTAAAATTTATGTACTTCAGTATATCGATTAATCAACAGTAATGCATTTCTTGTATTTTATAAACTAGAAACTTCTATTTTAATGCCTTATATCTAGCAATTATTTAGTTTGAATGCAGATATGAAATAGCAGCACTGCAAATTAGAAAATAATTTGTTAAATAAATATATTTTGGAAATATTGTAGTTTCCATACACTATAGTTATTGTGTACAAAATTAATGTTTTTCATTGTTATTAGGTGCTGTCCAGTAGGTACTGACTTATCACGATCTTATGGACAACACAACAAAACACTGCCAGATACTGCACCAACCTCACAATTGTTGCTACATTTAAGCCAATTACTCCTGCCAGTGTGCCAAACCATTTTTCTGAAGGTCACACTTTTTTTTGCTGACCTTCCACTTTACCAATCATGATATCCTTTCTTCAGGGACTGACCTTTCCTGATAATACATCCAAAGTATGAGAGAAGAAGTCAGGCCAACTTCTTCCAACACAGATCTCTTTGTTCTTTAAGTGGTCCATGATAATTTTCATACTTTCCTTAAATACCATAACCATCTCTTTCAACAGATGTTGTCAATTTGGTATCTGTGGATTCCATCTTATGTGGTATATGAGTATAGTTGTCTTTTATATTGTTTAAAAAGGTATTGCGATGAACAAGTTATTGATCTTACAAAATTCTATAAGTATTGTTTCTATCACCAAGGCCATATTATGTAACAACTAGTCCTTCCTCTTTGTTTCCAACCTTTGCATTCCAATCACCAGTAATTATCAATACATTTAGATTGCCTGTTTGATCAGTTTCAGACTGAAGAAGGTTGGTTGAATTCTTCAATTTCATCATCACTGGCTTTAGTGTGTTTTGTTTGTTTGTTTGTTTTCATAAATGTAAATAATAATTCTACTAACTGGTCTTTTTTATAGACATATGGATATTATCCTATCACAGAGAGTGTTGTGCTACTGGATTATACTTGAAATGTTATTTTTGATGATGACTGTGACACTATTCCTCTTCATTGTATCATTTCCAGCATAGTAAATCATGTGGTTGTCAGATTAAAAATTGCCAGTACCAGTTTAACTCACTAATACCTAGGATAACAGTGTTTAAGTGTTTCATTCAATTTTGACAACTTCCAATTATCATCAATTCATACTTCAGATATTCCATGATTTGATTATTAATGAACGTTTACAGCTGTTTCTCCTCATTTTGAATTGTTCCCCTTCAACAAAAGAAAGTTCCAAAAGCTTTACTCTATTCTTGTCATTTTGGGCAGCTCTCCCTAGTTGTATTTTGAGTGCCTTCCAACCTCAGGAGTTCATTTTCCATAACTATAACTGACAATATTCTGGTACTCTTCATCATATTTCAGTATCTAATATTATGGTCCTATCTGGCAGTGTTCCATTACTATTCACAAAGAGTTAGTGACTAAATATTCTGTGAAGTCTTGCTCCTTCTTCCTAGTTTGTCTTAGTCTTTCCAGACAAAGATTTCTTATGAAACCTGTCTACCATGGGTGACACTTGTTGTTAAGTGATGCCGAGTCAATTCTGACCCATAGAAACCCTGTATAGGGTTTCCAAGGAGCAACTGGTGAAGTTGAACCGCCGACCTTGCAGTTCAAACAGCTTTGCTGTCTGGTGCATTAACCCACAGCACCACACCAGGACTCCTACTGGCATTCAAAATATTGGCAACACAGAATCCAGATTCACAGCAATATGCAAGCCACCACAGTATGGCAAACTGACAAATAAGTGGTGGGAAAATTA
The DNA here is from genome assembly GCF_000296735.1 of Chrysochloris asiatica. Taxonomy (NCBI): domain Eukaryota; kingdom Metazoa; phylum Chordata; class Mammalia; order Afrosoricida; family Chrysochloridae; genus Chrysochloris; species Chrysochloris asiatica. The sequence continues at coordinate 401,858 of NW_006408914.1, forward strand.
ATGCTTGGACTCCCAAGATATTCTGTTTGCAAAATAATTTCTGGTTTCTCTGCATTTAAATAACCATGTTTCTCTTACTGTGGTGAAAAATTTACAGGTTATTCCACAAGTAATGAAGTATCATAAAATAAGTTTAACACCTCTAGCATAAAAAAAAAAAAAAAAAGCATTATAAGAATGCATTTAGGACATAACCTGTATTTTAATTTTTGCATAGTTTTTTGATTCCTCAGGGGAAGTGTCCCAAATGAATGTGTGATTCAAACAGGCCTCTTTGGGTCCACATTATTTCCATGGATGTTATCTTAAAATATTTTTATAATTATGATTGTTTGATCTTAATTAAAGCACCTGTGAATTGTGAAAGTAAAAGCTCTGTTAATATGATTACTGTGATATCAAATGATACATATTATATGTGATATCATATGTGATACTGTATACCACATGATCCATGTGATACATGTTAACATGAATCACAATATGCTAAGATGAAGGGCTAAGAAAAAGAGGAAATATCTCTCATGTCTTAATTCATTGAGAGGTTAGCTTATCCCAACTAGAAAACACTGCTGTTTTCCAATATCTAGGTACTTGCCTTCTTGTTCTGGTTCCTTGGAGGTGGGGAAGATAGGAGTGCAAAGAAAAATGTAGCTATGTTTTATAAGTTATTCCTCCTATGTAAATTAGAGGGATAAATAACAAGACAGTTTTCTTTAGTATTCTCCCAAATCTGTACTCTTCACAATGTGGCTCTGCTATTACATTTGAATTTACTTGGTGTTCTTTCTTGCCACCTACCTCCAATCTGTTTGTCTAGATGGTCTTGTTCCAAGATGCACCAATCCTTTCTTAACATCAACTTGCTCTTTTGTGGATCCATTAAAAAAGACAAATAAGCAGTGTTGGTTACTGTTGTGATAATCTCAAAAAGTATTGTAAAAGGGTATTCAGTAAATCACTGTGATCTCTCTTATTCATCATTGATTGCATTTTTGTTGTTTAATTTCCCTTATTCCTTTTCTTATAGTCAAATAAATACTTGCAAACTTTTTAAATTTGTAAAAACACATGGAAATATTCACTAATAATCAGGATTTTACTCTATAAATTTACCTGATACAATAAAATGAAGAAAAAATATTGAGTTCTGTTTTTGATTTTCAGAGAAAATGTAATTCTTGAAAACATACTTTTCATTTTTAGGAATTATCAGTATTATTTGCCTTAGATTTTGCTTCTACAAAAATGGATTCTTTTTTTCCCTTTGGATCTAAGACTGTGAGATATTCTTTTTGAAAAAAGTACTACATGGTCTTTCTATATTTATTAATTAAATATAGTTAGTACTCAATCAAATTGCTTGGGTTTTGGCAATATAAAATCCTGACCAGATCCATCTGAATACCATAAGATAAAAAAATAAGAAGAATGTGAATGTGAAAGAGCTTGGTCCTTTGAAGTACTCTGTTAATATGATTCCTTCTTTTGGCTGTAGAAAACATTCTTAAAAGGGTACTAAATTGAACATCTTACCTATTACTACCTACTTCTTAATCTGAATATAGCTTAGGATTTCTTCTACAATTTGAATAGTTCCCCAAATCATTTCAAAGACAAGAATTTGGACTTTTGAGCTAAAAGGTATTTTAATTCAAATATTAACCCTTAGTTAACATTATTAAGGAACTCTGATAGTGTAGTGGCTATCAGAGTCTGGCTGCTAATCTCACAGTCAGCAGTTCAAAATGACCAGCTGTTCCACAGGAGAAAGATGAGGCTTGCTGTTCCCATAAAGATTTACAATTTCAGAAACCCTATACAGGGTCACCATGAGTTGGAACCGAAACCACGTCACACCACCACCACCACCAGTTAATATCGTTTGGAATCCTGGTGTGGCATCATGTGATAAGTACTCAAGATTGATTTGAACCAAAAGGTCAGTGATTCAAAATCACCAGTCTCTCCTCAGAAACCCTATACAGGGTTGCTATGAGTGGGAACTGACTTCACCACACTTAACAACAAAATAAAGTATTGGTTCAGGTTTACAGTATAAGACCAATATATTTTGTTTATT
>NW_006408914.1:404040-407422 GCF_000296735.1 Chrysochloris asiatica
TATTTTACTTTGCTTTTTCTTATATGTAAGTTTTATCACTATGTCCATAATGATTAAAAACAAAATTGAGTTTTAAAATTTACTTTCATTTGAATGGTATGTATGAAGCAAAACTTGCTTTTAAATTATTTGCATTTATCTTAAAATTCAGAAAAACATAAAATACAAAATTTAAACATCTCAACCATTGTTTTAATATTTTAAATAACATGGTTGATATTCACAATAAAAATTTTGCATAAAAATATTGTTTTATAATAGCTATATAGATTACAAAAACAAGAATAAAATATACATATATGTTCACTAGAAATATTATAACTACAATACTTTTATGTACAATAATAAACTGTTTTTGTCATTAATTACTGTCTCATAAATTCTAATTTATGGAGAACCCAAGTGTATCACAGTAGAACTTCACTTCAAAGAAACTCTATGGATCACAATGGCCTGATCCTTAAATGATCAATGGAATGGTGCCGGGACCTTTCAAAATATTTTCTTCTGAGATACCTATAGGTAAATTTGAACTGTTAACTCTAATGTTAGTAGTAAAGCACATAACTATTCACATCATGTATCATGTAGAAATAACAAATACAGCTTTAAATAAACAAGTTATTACTTATAAAAAGAGCAAATGATTATTATGTAGAAAAATCAACTCATATTACATATAACTATGTGGAAAAATCAACCAATGTTATACATAAAATTGATTAATTTGTACTATTTTACATATTTCTTGTTCCTAATAGGTAAAATTTACAACTTTTCCCAGTGCTCATGAAAACCTTTGGGAAACAAGTAAAAGATCTAAATCATCATGGACTTTGTTGTTCTTTTTAAGTGCTGACTTTAGAATTTATTTTAAAATATTTGAAAATACATGGAATTTGCATATAGAGTAAAGAGAACAAAATAAACAGATTTGAGGGAGGAGAAAGAAAAATATCAGAATCCCATAAAATAAATCAATGATTTCAAATTATGAAAATCTGTTTCTAGCAAGAAAAAACACGAGACAGAAACCATATAGCAAATTGTACCAAATATTTATCAGTGTATGATCATCTCTGTTTTGCATATGGTGGCTATAAGATGGAGTCAACTTGAAAACATCTAACTTTGGAATTCAGAATACATGAATGTAATTTAGAAGTCAAACTGAATAATTAACTTTTACTTTTGCCTTACTGGCTGTCTGAAAAGTTAGTTTCAATTTCCTGCCTCTTTAAAATCATAGCTATTAAAAACTTCTAACAATGTTTCTTACAAAAGTGCTAGTATAAGGTGATTTCTGTAGTTTATTCTTGAAGTCCCTTGAAGTAATTTCCTATTTAGTAGTCTTGTTGGTAATATATAATGGTTAAAATACAAAATAATATATGCAAATGCATTATAAGTTCATCCTTAATATTTGAAATATTATGTTGTGCCTCATCCTCTTACAATGAACATTGCAAGGATTATTGAATATTCATCTGAACTAGAGTATGGAAAACAAAATGCTAGATAATGTGGTTTAAAATATTTTTGGTTGTTTATATGATCTTCTTGCTACACAATAATACAATTCTGAATTCAGATTAATTAGAAAGAGAAGATGCATTTCAGAAATAATAGCTAATTTGATCATTTAAATTTCAGTATAAATCTCTCCTTGTTGAAAGTAGAATAAATAAAAATTTAAATATCTTAGTCCTGAAATAGTTATATTATAACACACATTTGTGTGCTTTAACACATATTAAAAACACACACACAAGCTATTTGTGTTCATGCTGATTCTCTTTCACAGCAACACCAAGTGTGTCAAATTGTGCTCCATAGGGTATTCACTAACTGATTTTTCGGATGTAACAACAGGCCTGTGTTCCCCAGTCACCAATACGGAAAGAATGGACTACTGTTTTCACTTACTCATCAGAGATGAATCTTCATCATTGAAGGGTTGCTTTCAACTTAACAAATAGGTTAAAGTCTAATGGAACAAAATCAGAACTATAAGGAAGATTCTTAAAAACCACAAAATGAAATTTTTGTGGAGTGTCAACAGGGTGGGCAGAAGTGTGGGGAGATATATTGTCACACAAGAACACAATGAACTTGTATAGCAGTCCTCTGAGTTTAACCCAAAGTTCAGGCTGAGCACTGTTGATTGTTGAATTCTTTTCCTGATTGTTGTTATTGTTTATGTTGAGTGCCATTGAGTTGTTTCTGACCCATAGTGAGCCTGTCTAGGATTTCCAAGGAGCAACTGGTGAGCTTGAACTGCCAACCTTGTGATTCAAACCGTCTTTGCAGTTCAACGCATTAACACACAGCACCACACCAGTACTCCCTTGACAGTGTTGCAATACTGACCCTTGAGAATCCTAGAAACCTGAATCCATCAATTTTCCAGCTGATGGTTGACTTCTGAACATTTTTTTGATTAGCAATTGAGAATGTTTCCATTCTATGCTTTGACATTTACTGTCAGGCTCTTATTGATGAACCCATGTCTCATCGCCAGTAATAATTTTTTTTTTTTTTTAAGAAACTTTACCTTCTTTCAATTATCAGTCCCAAATTTGTTTGCAAATGTCCAAATGATTCTGTTTATGCTCTTCTGTGAGTTGTTTTGGTACTCATCTCACACAAATTTTCTGAAGCCCAATTCTGTCATGGATTCTTTCCTAGGCAGAGGCATGGCTGAGTTGCAAATGATTTCCCATATAATCTATTGTCACTCTTCTATTCAACAGAATAATTTTATGTGAACACACAATGGTGTCATCAGCCTAGATTTTGGATGACTGTTTTAATATAAGCAGACTGTGGATAATTTTTTTACACAGTTTCATATGTATTATGTTGTTGTTATTGTCAGGTGCCATTGAGTCAGAACTTAATCATAGCTACCCCAAGCACAGCAAAACGAAACAATGTCCGATCGTGGGCCAACCTCACTACCGCTGCCACACTTGACGCCATCAATGATGCCACATGGCCAATCAATCTCGTTGGGGGTCTTCCTCTTTTTCTCGGACCCTCAATCTTACCCAGAATGACATCCTTCTCCAGAGACTGTTCCCTCCTGAAAATATGTCCAAAGTATGAGAGATGAAGTTTAGCCATCTTGGCCTCCAAGAAGCACTCTGTCTGCATTTCTTCAAAAACAGATCTATTGGTTCTTCTGGCAGTCCATGGCACTATCAGTATTCTCCTTCAACACCACAACTCAAAGGCATCAATTCGTCTACGATCTTCCTTATTCACTGCCCAGATTTCACATCCATATCAGGTTATTGAAAATACCGTGGCTTGGGTGAGACGCACCTTAGTCCTCAAGCTGACATCTTGGCTCTTCAACACTTTAAAAAGTTCCTGTGCA
>NW_006408914.1:408294-409230 GCF_000296735.1 Chrysochloris asiatica
GCCTCACTTTCTTGAAAGATTTCAATTTTTATTCCATCAGTTCCTGGTGCCTTATTCTTTGACAATTCTTTCAATCTATAAAAATAGAATCGGGGCCATGTCTTACCTCCTTATGTTCACAAGGGAGAAGGAAGAGAATCACTCTCATTATCCAAAGCAGATTCCTATGTTGCAAAGGTCAAACATCCCTCAACTCACCCACCTTCTTTACCTATTCTGATACCTACTATCCTTCCCATGATACTCTTTTCTCTTCCACCTTCTGTAATCCATTGCAATGTCCACATGGAACAGACAATATTCACAATTATGGGATTTGCTAAGGAAGTTGCTGTTGTTAAGTGCCACGAGTCCTTTCTGACTCACAACAAATCTGCATAGGGCTTCTGAGAAGCAACTGGTGGGTTTGAAGTGCTGACCTGGTGGCTTAAAGTTCAGTGCTGATCCTGTGGTTGACAGGGTAAAATTCAGAATCAGCAGTAGCTCAGGATACAGCACTTCTGTGATCAGGTGTGCTTCTTCTCAGTCATACTGAAATCATGCCTTACGCATTTTTAACCTCTCAGCCATATGGTCCCTTAGACTCTACTCTGCTCAGCCAAGTGTTATAAGATCCTTTAGTCCTGTAGGAAAATGTCTAAAAAGCATCTCATTTTGTAAACCAACCTCTTGCCTGAAGTCATTTAACTTTACTTGGTCCTTGTACTAGAAGCCCAATGCTTTCATCAGCATTTATTGTCTCTGCTTTTGTTTGTTTTTTAATGCCTGTGTTGCTGGTGAGTTTTTGACCTATATCATTATTGTAGTTTTGCTTTCCAACTTTTTAATGCCTAATGATCAGAAGCACCTTTTTATGTCTTTTTAGCACATGAATATCTTCTTCAATGAAGTGTCTACTCACGTCCTTCAGTTGTTTTGTTTTTATTGTTGTTGTTG
>NW_006408914.1:409330-409924 GCF_000296735.1 Chrysochloris asiatica
TTTGGCAGTCCATGGCACTTTCAGTATTCTCCTCCAACACCACAACTCAAAGGCATCAATTCTTCTACGATCTTCCTTATTCAGCTTTTGCATCCATATGAGGCTAATTTTGCAGTGAGAATAAAATGTATTAGTGAAGAGTAATGAAAAAAGCAACTTCAGAATTTTTATGATCAAGCAATATGTTGTTGTTGTTGCTGTTGTTAATGTCCATCCATTCTGCTCTGATTCATAGTGATCCTGCCTGGGGTTTTTAAGGAACAGCTGGTGGATTTGAACCACCAACCTTGAGTCTAGTGCAATACCCTGCAGTGATGTGGTGGAATTTCAAATAGTTCATGGAAAGACAGAATTGAAAGATAATGGAATTATTCCATGAGCTTTGTGAAGTCTTTTCTTATAACTAAAATTAATTAAGTGGACGTTAAGAATCCTGATGACATAAAATGTCAATTTCTTCTACATGTGTATTCCTTCCATCTTTTCTTGATGCATTTTTCATCATTCAATAATTTGCCCAGAGAATCTTTCAATAACGAAAGTCGAGGCTTGAATTTTTTCTTCAGTTCCCCCAGCTTGAGAAATGCTGACTGT
>NW_006408914.1:411474-421400 GCF_000296735.1 Chrysochloris asiatica
TGAAGAGCAGAGATGTCAGCTTGAGGACTAAGGTGCACCTGACCCAAGCCATGGTATTTTCAATAACCTCATATGGATGTGAAAGCTGGGCAGTGAATAAGGAAGATCATAGAAGAATTGATGCCTTTGAGTTGTGGTATTGGAGGAGAATACTGATAGTGCCATGGACTGCCAGAAGAACCAATAGATCTGTTTTGGAAGAAATGCAGCCAGAGTGAGGCCAAGATGGCTAAGCTTCGTCTTTCATACTTTGGACATATTGGCCGGAGGAAACAGTCGCTGGAGAAGGATGTCATGCTAGGTAAGGTGGAGGGTCAGAGAAAAAGAGGAAGACCCCTAATGAGATGGATTTTCCAGGAGGCATCATTGATGGCATCAAGTGTGGCAGCGGTAGTGAGGTTGGCCCAGGATTGGACATTGTTTCATTTTGCTGTGCATGGAGTCACTATGAGTCAGTTCCTGACAAGAACAACAAGCTTTATAATGTTATTTAGGTGTAATTTTACAGAGATATTAGTTTTCCATTTAACATTTTATATACATTTTGATTTATAACATTGATTGCAATAGCCACAATGTAACAGCATGCTTGCCACACCCTTCCTGTATTTATTGTTTCCATTTGTCCTTTTTTCCTATCTTTTTTGCTTCTAAACTACATTCCTAGTTAGTTGATGCTCATTTAATCTCATATGTTTGGTTGTTCTCACGAATAAGTACGTTTATTATTTGGCTGAAAGCTGAATCAATAGGGTGAGTTTAATTCCAAGCTTAAATGGTGTCTACAGGTTACAATTAAATGGTGTCTAAAGGCCTTGGGAGTTACGCCAATCTCTATAGAAACAATAATCCTGGTCTTTTTAAAAATAATTTTTAGTTTTATACCACTCTAACTAAGCCCTCCCATTCAGAGAGTTCAACAGTTGTAGCCAGGTATGATCTAATACTTATTAGGCTCATGAAGCCTGTGTTTTGTATGGTTTATCAGTCTTTTGAACTAACTGTTTCCATATGTTAATGATTTTATTCACTTTCCTTTGTTCCATATGAAGAGAGACCAATAGTTACAATGTCTGAGGAGCAAATAACCAAATAAGTGGTAGAATATTGCCTTTGTGGATTATGTTATGTTATGTGATGTCTCCCAAGATTATGGTCCTAATCCTCATACCCAGAATCTCATCCCATGAATATATGGATAGATAGATAGATAGATAGATAGATTTGATATAGGATATTTCTACATTAGTGTCTATAAGTGCTACAAATGTATCTATAAATGTAGTATAGCATGTCATTGTTGTTCCATGCTGTAGTATTGGTTCTAACCCATAGCTACCCATATAGGGTTTTAGAAGAGAATCTGGTGAGCTTGAACCTCTGACCTTGTGGTTCAAAATGATCTTGTATAGTCCAGCGTATTAACCCATAGCACCAGACCAAGACTCCTTAGTTTAACATACAGAGGACAAATTTATGAAAACTTCTTAGCCGTAACTAAATATCTGGAGAGATATATGGACATGAGGAACCAAAGAGAAATTAGGGAGAGTACTAACATACTGTAGGGAGGGCAACCAATGTCAGGAGTCCTGGTGTGGTGCTATAGGACAGGAACTGGATTACTAACCACAAGTTTGGCAGTTCAAACCCATCAGCTTCTCCTCAGATTCCCTTAACAGGATCACAATGAATTACAAACAACTCAATAGTATTAAACAACAACAACCAATGACATGGAACAAGTAGTGCTTGAACTATTGATTGGGAAAACTAATTTGCTACATAAACTTTCACCTAACCCACAACATAATATTTTTTAAAATAGTCTTGAAATCATGTGTGTTCTAACATGGTAGTTTCAAATTCACAAAATTCCAAAATTGCTAGACAATTTTGAAAGGATCAACATTTCTAGGAAAATTGCAACATAGCAACTCTCTGAAGGCACATTAAAAATAGAAACGCTCTACCTAGTTCATTCAGGAACCTAAGTTTATTTTTTCAATATGGGAATAGACCAAACTTTGTAATAATCTTAGAATGATTATTACCCAATGACATCTTATTTTTAATATGATGTAGCAAATATATTAACTAAAACATGTAATTATTAATTGAAAATTGCATTTAAAAAAGTGATAACTTTTTCAGAGACAAGAGGATTCAGGCCATATGGTCCCAGAAAATTCACTCTTTGTTAAAATTGAGTCAGTAATCTGATATTCTAGACTTTCCACTATACTGAAGATAATTGGGTAATTGGGTTGAAAGTAACTGAGATAATATCTTTTCTCTGAGTCCCCTCCTGCAACTGCCACCATGCTCTAGTATTGAAGGCACTAGAATATTTTCTATTTAATGAACAGTTTGACTTTGTTTAAATTTGATTATACAAAGAAAATATAGATTAATAATTGCAGTGAGTGGAATAAATGCAGTTGACCTGTTTACCAACTGAGATTTTCACTAAATGGCATTTTTCTAAGCAAATGAACTCTGAGACTGAATTGTTGGCATAAAAATCTACCTAGAAAACCTCTGAAACAAGGTACCAATGGTGATGTAAGAATGGAAAGAAAGAGCTTTTTGTTTTTCATATTCTTGTTAATGTTAGAATTTTTAAATTTTTTCTTAACTGATTTACAAGCCCACTGAGGTGTTCATTTTCATAATCATAACTCTCTCACCAATTATTTCCATGTGTTCTATTTGACTGTCAATCTGTTAGCTCTATTATATATCCAAAAATTTTGATATGCCTGTGATAACTTTTATATTAAACGTATTCAAACATGTGTTTGATTTATGCTTTATTGTCAAGGAAAACATTGTCCTATATATTGCCTTTTAAAATAATGGTTCATTCTATGATTATAGACTTATGCACTTGTACTTGTGAAAAAGTCATAAAGTTTATACATTATTAAAAAATTACAATATTTTAAAAAATTTAACCATGTAGTGGTTGAAGCAAATTCTCTATGCTGAAAGATACTTACTAAAAAAGTACAAGTGGATTTACATTCATTTTCCTTTGCACGTTTTAAATTTTGATATTTGGTTTTATACCTTTGTGTCTTAGTTTTAACACAAAAATACACAAGACAAATATCCATTTCATTTTAAATGCTATTACTATAACTGCAAAATTTTTATTTGGGCACTTAAGGGCAAAAAATAAGCATAGATATAAAAAGAGTAAAAAGAGAAATTCAAGTTTAGGAATACTTAAAATACTTTATATAAACATAACTAATGTATTTATATAGAGATAAATAATTTTCATTTCAAAGTACAGAAAAATCCCTTTGAATTATTCAAAAGTTCTGTTATACATTCAGTTCACTGTCCAAAAACACAGTCTTCTTGCTAGATTCATAAATGCTTGAATTATATAGGTGATGATCAATTTGTAATAGCATCCATGTTTAATGACAATGAAAGTTACAGGATATGCAATGCTTTTGAAAATGTAAAATATACAGTGCCTGGTTGTTCTTGTAAAGTTCCACCAAGTCTGTTAAGACTCATAGAGACCCAGTATTAGGTTTCCAAGGAGCAACTAGAGGGTTGGAAATACCAACTTTGCAGTTCTAATGAATCTTGCTGTCCAGTTCTTATCCTACAATTTTATTTTTGTGAGTGAAAAATATCTTCTTGGAATCCTTGGGGATTAGTTCTTTTCAGTCATTGTAAAACATATTTACAGTATTTAATATGTATGCCTGAGCTAAGTGATGGTATTTTCAATAACCTTATATGCATGTTTAATTTGGACAATGATTAATGAAGATCATAGAAGAATTGGTGCATTTGAGTTATGGTGGTGAGAAGAGTATGTGCCAGCAAACAAGTTTTTTGTTGGAAGAAATACAGCCTGAAATCTCCTTAGAAGTCAGGATGGTGAAACTTAGTAACATGTAGTTTGGACAGGTTACCAGTGAGAACCAGTACCTGGAGAAAGACATCATACTTGAATATTCTGAGAAAAAGAGGAAGACCACCAACAAGATGGATTGGCACAGTGGCAGCAGCAATGGGCCAAAATGAGATGACATAGGACTAGGCAGTGTTTCCTTCTGCTGTGCATGGAATAGCTTGAGTCAGAATGGACTCCATCACAGCTAACAATAACAAAAATGTACATACAACCAAGTCAAGGAAACAAATACTACATAAAGATAATCCATATTAGTAATTTTGAAAGGAACTATATTTTTGAACAGTGCATATTTAGTGTAAATTCATGAGCATGTTGACTACATACAATAAGCACCGGACTATGAAAACAAGGTCTGTAGTTTAAGCCCGCCAATACTCTAGTAGCTCTATGGGAGAAAAATGAGGCTTTCTGCTCCGGTGAAGCAGAATTGACTTGACAAATAATAACAACAACAGTGATGTAAATTAACAGTGGCTAGGTAGCGTAGTGGTTACGAATCGGGCTGCGAACCTTAAGGTCAGCGGTTCGAAACTACCAGCCGCTCCGCGGGAGAAAGATGAGGCTTTCTACTCCCGTAAAGATTTACACCCTCGGAAACCCTGTACAGGGTCGCTATGGGTCGGAACCGACTCGACGGCACTTAACAACAACAACAACAACAACCATTCAGAATTAGTCCGCCTTTCCTTCTTCCTAATGTGACTTAGTCTGGAAGCTTTGCTGAAACCTGCCCACCATTGGTGACCCTTGTTGCTGCTGTAGTAAGTGCCTTCAAGATTGGTTTCAAATCATAATGACACTATGCATAACAGAATGCAACACTGTATGGTTTCTAGCAGCAACGTCACAATTGTTGCTACGCTTGAACTCATTGCTGCTGCCACTGTGCCGATTCATTTCATTGGGGGCTTTCCTCTCTTTCAGTTACCCTCCATTTTACCAAATGTGATATCCTTCTCCAGGGACTGGTACCTCCTGATAATATGTATGAATTATGAGAGACAGAGTCTCACCATCCTGGCTTCTAAGGGTCATTCTGTCTGTGCTTCTTCCAACACAGATTGGTGTGTAATTTTGGCAGTCCTTGGTACTTTTAATATTCTCCTCCAACACCATGAATCAAATGCAACAATTCTCCTAGGGCCTTTTTTATTCATTGTCCAACTTTCACATGCATAGAAGGTTATGGAAAAAAACATGGCTTGGGATAGGTGCACTTTAGTCCTCAAATTGATATCTTTACTCTTCAACACTTTAAAGAGGTCTTGTGCAGCAGATTTGCTTAAATCAATAAGTCAGTTGATTTCTTTATGGCTGTTTAAATGAGTGTTGATAGTTGATGTGAGCAGAATGAAGTCTTCAACAACTTAAAACTTTTCTCCATTCATCTTGGTGTTGTTTATTGGACCAGTTCTGAGGATGTTTGTGTTTTTTTACATTGAGGTGTAACCCATACAGAAGGCTATGGTCTTTGATCTTCCTCAGCAAGTTTTTTTTTTTTTTTTTCCTTTTTGCGTTCAGCAAGCAAGATGGTATCATCTGCATATGTTATTGTTGTTTTTGTTAAGTGCCTTCGAGTAGGTTCCAACAGTGACTCTATATAGGGTTTTCAGGGAGCGGCTGGTGAGATTGAACCACCGACCATGTGCTTCAAATAAGCCTTGTAGTCCAGTGTATTAATCCACAGCACCACACCAAGACTTCATATCTGCATATAGTAGGTTTCTAATGAGTCTTCCTGCAATTCTGATGCCATGTTCTTCATAATATCCAGCTTCTTGAATTTTTGTTTAGCATATAGATTGAATAAATATTGTTAATACAACCTTGGCACACATCTTTTCTAAGTTTAAACCATTCAGTTTTCTCTTATTCTTTTTTAATAACTGCCTCTTGGTCTACACATACATTCCTCATGAGCACAATTAAGTGTTCCTGAATACTTATTCTCCATAATATTACCCATAACTTGTCAGTACAATCAAAAGCCTTTGCATAAACAATAAAGCACAGGTAAACATGTATCTGCTATTCTTTGATTTCAGCAAAAATCATCTGACATCATCAAGTGTATCCCTATTCCATGTCCTGTATTATTTAATAGATTTTGACATATGAGACTATAAAATAAGATTTAATCTTGAAATAGTAGCTACTTTTGCTGTTGGGTGCAATTGAATCAGTTCTGACCCACAGCGACTCTAGGTACAATAGATGAAACATGTCCTACTCCTGTACCATCCTCACAATTACTGTCATATATTGAGTCCATTGGTACGGCCACTGTGCCAATCCATTTCATTGTGAGTGCCCCTGTTTTTTGCTGTCCCTACACTTTAGCAAGCATGATGCACTTCTTCAGGGACTGGTCACTTCTGATAATATATTCAAGGTATGAGAGATGAAGTCTTGCCATTCCTGGCTTCTAAGAAGATTCCGACTGTACATCTTCCAACACAGATTTGTTTATCCTTTGAGCATATATGTTGTTGTCAAGTGCCATCAAGTAGGTTGTGACTCATAGCGACCCAGTGTAGGGTTTCCAAGGAGTAGCTGGTGAGCTTGAACCGCCAACCTTGCAGGTCGAATGGCTTTGCAGTCTGGCACATTAATCTACAACACCACACCAGGACTGTAACTTTAATATTTTTAACCAACACCATATCTCAAATGCATCAATTCTTCTGTGGTCTTCCTTATTCATTGTCCAACTTTCACATGCATATGAGGCTACTTACAATGCCATGGGTTGGGTCATCTGAACTTTACTAATCAAATTGATACCTTTGCTCTTGAATATTGTAAAGAAGTCTTGCAAAACAGATTTGCCAAAGGTAATGGATTATTGATATCTTGACTGCTGCTTCCAAGAATATTGATGGTTGATACAAATAAAATGAAATCTGTGACAACTATAATCATTTCTCCAATGGTTAGAAAGTTATTTATTGTTCCAGTGGTGAGGAGTTTAGTTTTCTTCACACTAAGGTACAATCAACACTGAAGGCTGTGGTTTTGCTCTTCATCAATTAGCATTTTAAGTTACTAAGACAAGCAGTATAATAATTTTATAATTTTTAATATTCATGCTATAATGTCTGTTGTTGTTGTTGTTGTTGGGTGCCATTGAGCCAGTACCAACTAATAGATACCTTATGCACAGCAGAATGAAACACGGCCCAATCCTGGGCCAACCTCACTACCGTTGCCACACTTGAGTCCATCCATGCTGCCACATGGCTAATCATTGGGGGTCTTCCTCTTTTTCTCTGACCCTCCACCTTAACAAACAGGAAGTCCTTCTTCAGCGACTGGTCCCTCCTGACAATATGTCTGTCTAAGTATGAAAGATGAAGTTTGTCCATCTTGGCCTCCAAGAAGCACTTTGGCTTCACTTCTTACAAAACAGATCTATTGGTTCTTTTGGCAGCTAATGGCACATTTGATATTCTCCTCCAGCACCATAACTCAAAAGCATCAATTCATCTATGGTCTTCCTTATTTATTGTCCAGCTTTCACATACATATGAGGTTATTGAAAATACCATGGCTTGGGTCAGGTGCACCTTAGTCTTCAAACTGACATCTTTGCTCTTCAACACTTTAAAAAGGTTCGCATGCATCAGATTTGCCTAATGCAATACATCGCTTGATTTCTTGACTGCTGCTTCCATGAGTGTTGATAATTGATCCAAAAAGATCAAAGTCCTTGACAACACCAATCTTTTCTCTGTTGATAAGATGTTTTTTTACTGATCCAGTGGTGAGAATTTTTGTTTTCTTAACATTGAGACGTAATCTGTACTGAAGGCTGTGCTCTTGGATCTTCATGAGTAAATGTTTTAAGTCCTCTTCACTTTCAGCAAGCAAGGTTGTATCATATACATAACATAAGTTGTTAATGAGACTTCCTCCAATGCTGATGCCACATTTTTCTTCATAGAAACCAGCTTCTCAGATAATTTGTTCAGCATTAAGGTTGAATAAGTATGGTGAAAGAATACAATCCTGCCACATAGCTTTCTTAATTTTAAAACATTCAGTGTTCCCATGTTCTGTTCAAACAACTGATTCTTGGTCCAGGTACAGATTCCTCATGATTCAATTTTTGTATATGAGTAAATTTATCAAAATATAATATCTGGCTTCTAAACTTTAATTGTTGTTATTTTTCCACCATACAGTTGTTTTTAAAAACAATCTGCTATGCCCCAGATAATCATTTTCTCAATTTCATAAACACTTCTTGGCTACTTCTGGAAAATGATGTCAGTTAGTAAATGTCTAAAGGACATCTCTTTGAAATCATGTGTTGTTAAATCAGGGACAAATCCTAAAATGATGATTTACTTTAAGCTTACTCCTTTGTTACAGATATTATATAAGCTATTCTAGTGGAGCAAATTAAAATGGTTTGAATAGTTCAAATACAGCCTACTCATCTGACATGACCACAACGCTTTTGATAATCAGATGAGTCATAGATATATGTCCATGCATTTCATACCTCATAAAAGGAAATACTTGAGCTTTCTACAGTAAGTTTATAACTTTGGTAACTAGAACCTAATCAAATTGATCAGGTCAGGACTCTATAATTTGCTGAAACCATTGTTCAATAAAGCTTAAGTTATCCATCCAATGTGGGTAAATTATAAAATTCCAAGAACTTAATCAATAATTTCCCAACATCTTCAAGAATATTGTGTCAATTATGTGAATACATTTCCTCTAAAAACTTGTCTCATGCATTATTACTCTGCTATCAGGTGCTCTTTAGAATTTAAAGGATACGGGATTAAAGTTTCTTTCATAAAGCCTGTTAGATATGGAGACAGTATTCTGTCTTTCGGGATAGGTTAACCCTTAGGCAGGAATAAAAATAAGAATAAAACCATGAGATGAAACCTTGAATTACTTATCTGCCTCTTTCAGAATAAGCAGGATAGATGTGTTACTTAAATATTATAAGTGGTCTGAAACTGAACTTTACTTCTCCTTTTAGTGTTTGCATTTATCTGCAAGGTGAAAAAGGATGATCATTAAACAATATTTATATAATTATTTTTTCAGAAACATGACTCTCACAGGTAAGAAGAAGAACTTGTTACTATGTGCCTTTGAGTCATTTCTGACTTAAACCAATTCTATGTAAAACAGACAGTGCCAAAAAAAGGATAAAAAGCACCTGAGGAAATCTCTAAGTTTTATCTCCACACAACAGCTTCCACTTTTAAAATGGAGTTAACATTTACAATAGAGACACTTAAGTAAAAATGCCTAGCCCACTCTTGTACATTTGCTTCATTTAGACTTATTTCTTATATGTGAGACCTTAAATGCCATCCCATGCCTGGTCCGGAGCCCCCTGGACATGAACATTGGGGTAAGAGACACCTGCTAAAACCCTCCTCACAACTACATATCTAAATGTCTATCATGTTTGAAGATTCCTGGTATGGCACTGTGGGTTACTGCAAGGACATTTCGAAAAACAAAGTTGGTGGTTCAAGCTCATCAGCAACTGCTCAGAATCCATATACAGGGTCATTATGGGTCAGATCCAACTCTCTGAGAATGAACGACAACCATGTTTGAAGAAGGAAATTTGGACATTAGAAGATTAATAGATACTACTCACTAATACCCTCTTTTCAAGGGGCAACCAGGACACATACCATACCTGCCATATCTTAGATATAACTCATACTTAAAAAAAAAAAAAAAAAACATTGTCCAGTATTGATAACTGTCAGTTTGTTATATTGTGGTGACTTGTCATTTGCTGTGATTCTGAAAGCTATGTCACAGGTATTTTAAATTCCAGCAGGGTCACCCATGGTGCAGAGGTTTCAGATGAGCTTCCAGACAAAGAAAGACTAGGAAGAAAGAGTGACAAACTACTTCCAACTATTGAGTCACTGAAAACCTTAATGATTAGCAGACAAACACTATCAGATATAGTGCTAGAAAAATGAGC
>NW_006408914.1:422255-424529 GCF_000296735.1 Chrysochloris asiatica
ACTAGAATCAAAATATGACCTTGAATATATCCCACCTGAATTTAGAGATAATTTGAAGAACAAATTTCATACATTAAACACTAAAGACTAAAGACCAGAAGAGTTATGGGATGACATCAACAATATTATATATGAAGAAAACAAAAAGTCATTAAGAAAACAAGAAAGAAGCAAAAGTTCAAAATGGATATCAGAAGAGACACTGAAACTTGCTCTCCATCATAGTGATTCTAAAGCAAATGGAAGAAATTAGGAGGTAAAAGAGTTGAACAGAAAATTTGAGAGATAAGTTTGAGAAGATAAAGCCAAATATTACAACAAAATTTGCAAAGATCTGGAGTCAGAAAACCAAAAAGAAAGAACACGCTTAGCATTTCTCAAGCTGGAGGAACTGAAGAAAAACTTCAAGCCTCAACTTTCGTTTTTGAAAGATTCTCTGGGCAAATAATTGAATGATGCCGAAATCATCAAGAAAAGATGAAAGGATTACAAATAGTCACTGTACACAAAAGGAAATGGTTAATGTTCAACAGTTTCAAGAGAAAGAATATGATCCAAAGCCAATGATTCTGAAGGGAGAAGTCCAAGGTGCATTGAGAAATTGACAAAGAACAAGGAACCAGGAATTGATGGTATACAAATTGAAATCTTTCAAGAAAGTGAGACGGCACAGGAGGCACTCACTCATCTCTGCCAAGAAATTTAGAAGACAACTATCTGGCCTACTGATTGGAAGGGATCCATATTTGTGCCCATTCCAAAAAGAGATGGCCCAACGGAATGCAGAAATCATTGGACAATCTCTTTGATATCCCATGCGAGTTAAGTTTTGCTAAAGGAAATACAGAAATGGCTACAATCATACTTTGACAGTGAACTTCCACAGGTTCAAGCCAGATTCTGAAGAGACGGTGGGAGGACAGATATCATTGCTGATGTCCAATGGACTTAGCTGAAAGCAGAGAATATCAGAAAAATGTTTACCTGTGCCTAATTGACTAGGCAAATGTTTTCAATTGTGTGGATCATGACAAACTCTGGACAACAATGTGAAGTATTAATATTCTGGAACACGTAATTGTGCTTATGAGGAATCTGTACCTGGACCAAGAGGCAGTTGTTCGAACAGAAAATGGGAACACTGAATGGTTTAAATTAAGAAATGTGTGTGACAGGACTTCATAATTTCACCATACTTATTCAACCTGTATGCTGAGCAAATAATCTGAGAAACTGTATTATATGAAGAAAAATACAGCATCAGGAATAGAAGAAGACTCATTAACAACCTGTAATAAGCAAATGAAACAACCTTGCTTGCTGAAAGTGAAGAGGAATTAAAATAAATACTGATGAAAATTAAAGAGCAGAGCCTTCATTATGGATTGCATCTCGATGTAAAGAAAACAAAAATCCTCACCACTGGACCAATTAACAACATTCTTATTAACATAGAAAAGATTGAAGTTATCAAGGACTTCATTCTTCTTGGATTAACTGTCAACACTCATGGATGCAGCAATCAATAAATCAAATGATGTATTGCATTAGGCAAATCTTTTTAAAGTACTAAAGACCAAAGATGTCATCTTGACGACTTAAGTGTACCTGACCGAAGCCATGGTATTTTCAATAATCTTATATGCATGAAAAAGCTGTGGTGTAAATAAAGAAGACTATCGAAGTTTTGATTCATTTTAGTTATGGTATTGGACGAGAAAATTGAGTGTACCATAGCTTCCATAAGAACAAACAGATCTGAATTGGAAGAAGTGCAGCCAGAGTGCTTCTTGTAGGCCAGGATGGCCAAAATTCATTTCTCATTCTTTTGGCATATTGTAAGGAAGGACTGATTGTTTGCTGTAGAAGTATATCATGTTGTTAGGGGCAGGGCCAGAGAACAAGAGGAAGTCCCCTAGTGATATGGATTGTCAAAGTGGCATCACCAATGGTCTCAAGTGTGGCAACAATTTTGAGGTAGGCCCTGGATCAGGCAGAGTTTCATTCTGTTATGCATAGGGTAGCTATGAATTATTGCCAATTTCATGGCAGCTAACAAAAATATCAGTATCTTAGGAAAAAGTGATCTGACATGGACTGGTATTAGCAATTTTGAATCTAATGACCACACGGTTTACTATGCTGGGAATGACAAATTGAAGAAGAATGGTGTTGCATTCATCATCAAAAGAATATATCCAGATCACTCATGAGGTACAACCCTGTTGTAATAGGATAATATCCATGCACATAAGGGAAGCC
The DNA here is from genome assembly GCF_000296735.1 of Chrysochloris asiatica. Lineage (NCBI taxonomy): Eukaryota > Metazoa > Chordata > Mammalia > Afrosoricida > Chrysochloridae > Chrysochloris > Chrysochloris asiatica. The sequence goes on from NW_006408914.1 coordinate 424,518, forward strand.
CAGTTAATACCA
>NW_006408914.1:426039-445131 GCF_000296735.1 Chrysochloris asiatica
TGCCAAGAAATTTGGAAGACAACTATCTGGCCGACTGATTGGAAGAGATCCATATTTGTGCCCATTCCAAAGAGAGGTGACCCAATGGAATGCATTAATCATAGGACAATCTCTTTAATATCCCCTGGGGGTAAAGTTTTGCTAAAGGTAATACAGAAATGGCTACAATCATACATTTAGAGAGAACTTCCAGAGGTTCAAGCTGGATTCAGAAGAGGCCATGGAATGAGGGATATCATGGCTAATGTCCAATGGATCTTGGCTGAAAGCAGAGAATAGCAGAAAGATGTTTACCTGTGATTTATTGACTATGAAAAGGCTTTTGATTGTGTGGATCATGACAAGCTATGGGCAACATTGGGAAATATGAGTATTCCGGAACACTTAATTGTGCTCATGAGGAATCTGTACCTCGACCAAGAAGCAGTTGTTCGAACAAAACCTGGGAACACTGAATGTGCAACAAGGTTGTATTCTTTTACCATACTTATTCAATCTGTATGCTGATAAAATAATCTGAGAAGGTGGGTTATATGAAGAAAAACATGGCATCAGGATTGGAGGAAGGCTCATTAACAACTTGTGATATGCAGTTGATACAACCTTGCTTGCTAAAAGGGAAGTGGATTTACAGATGAAGATCAAAGAGCACATCCTTCAGTATGGATTACATCTCAATGTAAAGAAAACAAAAATCCTCACCACTGGCCCAATCAACAACATTCTTATCAATGGAGAAAAGATTGAAGTTGTCAAGGACTTCATTCTTCTTGGATCAACTATCAACAGTCACAGAAACAACAGTCAAGAAATCAAACTATGTATTGCATTAGACAGATCTGATCTGCTGCACAAGCCCTTTTTAAAGTGTTGAAGTTCAAAAATGTCAGCTTGAGGACTAAAGTGCACCTAACCCAAGCCATGGTATTTTCTATAACCTCATATGCTTGCAAAAGCTGACAGTGAATAAGGACGACTATAGAAGAATATATGTTTTTGAGTTATGGTGTTGGAGGAGACTATTGAAAGTTCCATGGTCTACCAAAAGAACCAGTAGATCTCTTTTGGAAGAATTGTAGCCAGTGTGCTCCTTGGAGGCCAAGATTGCCAAATTTTGTCTCTCATACTTCGAACATATTGTCACAATGGACTAATCACTGGAGAAAGATATCATGTTTGGTAAGGTGGAGGGTCAGAGAAAAAGAGGAAGTCCCCCGACGAGATGGATTGGCCAAGTGGCAGCATTGATGGACTTAAGCGTGGCAACAGTAGTGAGGTTGGCCCAGGATTGGGCGCTGTTTTGTTCTGCTCTGCATAAGGTCACTATGGGTTGGTACCGACTCAATGGCACCTACCTACAACAACAACATGTACTGATACATCCTCACAGTTCCTCAGATCTCAGAACTAAATGTTACAGTGACTGTGTCTACCCATTCCTTGAAAGTCTTCCTTTTTTGGTCTCCTTCTACTAAATATGGAGTCTTAGTGTGGTGCTATGGATTAATGTGCTAGATTGCAAAGTCTCTTTGAACTGCCAGTTCTGCAATTCAAATTCACCCTGCGCTCCTCTGAAAGCCTATACAGAGTTGTTATGGTTAGGAGTCGACTCAGCGCTTAACAGCAACAACTACTAACTATTATGTCTTTCCCTTGCAACTTATCCACCAGTATGACACATTCAAAATATGTTAGATATGCCTCACCCTTTTCATTTCAAAGCAATACTCTTGCTCTCCTTCTACTAAGATATATTTGCCATTCTTCTGACAATACATTCAATAGCCTTTACCAACATCTTAATTTGAACATATCATCTTGTACTCCCTTCTTCATTTCTCACTCAGCTTTCATATGAAAATATGATAATTGAATGTTCAATGACTTGGGTAGAGTCACCTCAGTTCTCAGGGTGACATATTTGCTTTTTAACATATTAAATGAATGTGTTGCTGTAGATTTATCAAGCTAATACATCATTTGATATTTTAATTGTTGCTTCCTTATGCATTAATTATGCATCCAAGTAAAATAAATCCTTGACAAATCTTATCTTTTTCTTGTTTATAGTGTTTTTTTCCTTATCAGTCCATGTATAAGGATTGTTGTTTTCATTATGGGAAGTGTAATTCTTAATGAAGTCTTTGTTCTTTAGCATAATAATTTGCTTCAAATCCTCTTTGCATTCAGCAAGCAAGGTTGTGTCATGCATATGACAGGTTATTAATGAGACTGTCTCCAAAGTTGAGTTTGTGTTGTCTACATTATATAGCCCAGGTTTTCTGATTTGCTCAGCGTAAAGATTGAACTCGGGCACACATATTTTCCTGATTCTAAACTCTTTGTTCTGTTCAAATGACTGTATCAATCTGTATATATTTCTCAATGAGCACAAGTAAGTGTTCTGGAAATCCCATTTTAGTAATACTTAATTTGTTATGGTCCACTCCATTAAATGCCTTTTAATTTTTAATAAATCACATGCAAACATCCTTCTAATATTCTTCACTTTCAGGCAAAATAAATCTGATCCCTATCATTCCATGCCCTCAAGAGAATCTGTCTTGGATTCTTGGGTTGACCCTGCTGATATAGTGACATAAATATGTTTTTAAATTATCTTCACAAACATTTACTTGGGTTTGATACTAATAGTATTGTTTGACAATTTTGCATTTTTTTGGCTCACCTTTTTTAGATTGGGCATAAATGTGAATCACTTTTAGTAATTTGTCCAGTAACTGCTCTTCAAATTTCTTGATATAGAAGACTGAGACCTTGCAGTGTTTAATTTGATTGTTGAAATACCACAACTAATATTCCATCAATTCCTAAATCTTTGCTTTTTCAGCAAGGTCTTCAGTTGAGCTTGGACTCCTTTTTCAGTTCCAGAAATTCTCAATTATATGTTATCTACTAAAAAGGTTGAACTTTTAACAATTATATATGGCACAAAGGCAGTGTGTATTACTTATATCTTCTTTTGATGCTTCTTGTGCCCTTCAATAATTTGCTTATTTTGATGTTTTTTCTAATTTGTTAATTAATCTAGTCAGTTCTGACTAATAGCAATCCTATATATAATAGAACCAAATACTGCCTGCTACTGTACAATTACCACAATTGTTATATTTGAGTTCATTGTTGAACCCACTGTGTCAATCCATGGCATTGGGGGTCTTTCTCTTTATATCCTATTCAAGGGACTGGTCCCTTCTGATATCATGCCAAAATAATGAGAGATGAAGTCTTGTTATCCTTGATTCAAAATATATTCTGGTTGTACTTCTTGCAACACAGATTTATTTGTTCGTCTGCAAGTTTATGGTACTTTCAATATGCTTCACAATACCAAAATTCAATATATCCATTCTTCTGTGGTCCTCCTTACTCATAATACAGTTTTCATAAGCATATGACACAACTTAAAACACCATGACTTGGGACAAGCAAATTTAGTCATCAAAGTGACATGTTTATTCTATATAATAATTTTAAGAGCTCCTTTGCAGCATTTACTTAATGCAATTTGGATTTTCTCCTGCCACTTCCAAGAGCATTGATTGTAGATAACCAAAAATGAAATATTTGACCACTTCAAGTTTTTCTCCTTTTAATGTGAGTATTTTTCTTTTATTTACATTGAGTTGCAATCCATATTAAAGGCTGTAACCTTTGATCTTCATGAGCAAATTCTTCAATGCTTGTCACTTTTAACTGCCTATCTCAGGTTGGAAATAAGATTTCCTATATTCCTGATACCACATTCTTATTATTGTTCAGGCACTCAGATTATTTGCTCAGAATACAACTATGACTCTGATGCACAGCTTTTGCAATGTTAAATCATGTAGGATCACTGTGGCCCCTTATTCTGTTCTAAAAATATTTCTTGATCTATTTACAGGTTCCTCAAGAGTACAATGAATCTGAGAAGGTAGGTTATATGAAGAAAAACAGCATCAGGATTAGACAAAGATTTATTAACAACCTGTGATAGGCAGATGATAGATGATACAACCTTTCTTGCTGGAAGTGTTTAAGACTCAAAATACTTACTGATGAAGATCAAAGCCCATAGCCTTCAGTATGGATTGCATCTCAACATAAAGAAAACAAAAATGCTCACTCTGGACCAATAAACAACATTCTTATCAATGGAGAGAAGATTGAAGTTGTCAAGGACTTCATTTTTCTTGGTTTCAACCATCAACACTCATGGAAACAGCAGCCAAGAAATCAAATGACGACATATTGCATTAGGCAAATCTGCTGCACAAGACCTTTTTAAAGTGTTGACGAGCAAAGATGTCAGCTTGAGGACTAAGATGTGCTTGACCCAAGTCATGGCATTTTCATGTGAAAGTTGGACAATGAATAAGGAAAACTGTAGAAGAACTGATGCATTTGAGTTACAGTGTTGGAGGAGAATTTCCAAGGAGCAGCTGGTGAGCTTGAACTGCCAACCTTGCAGTTCAAATGGCTTCACAGTCTGGCACATTAACCCACAGCACCACGCCAGGTTGAAAATTGGATGAGTGATAATTAAATACAAAGATAGGTTTAAAGATACTCACTAAAGATTATTATTTTAATGCTAAATCAGGTACATGAAATGAGTATATTCTTAAGAATAAACATAGAAAAACATAGCAGCAAAATATTTTTTTAACAGATAAAGCAAAACCCAGTGCATCTGAGGATTTCATTCTGACTTCTAGTGATCCTATTGTTGTTGTTAGGTGTCATTGAGTTGGTACCGATATTTTATCCTGCCTCTTTCTATCTGAAGCTTGTTGCTGTTGTTGCCGTTAGTTGCGGTCAAGTTGGCTTTGACTCATAGCAATCCTATGCAGAACATAATGAACCACTTCTAGTTCCTGCTCCATCCTCACAAAAGTTTTTAATCTATTGCTACAGCCCCTGTGTCTTAATCAATTCCGTAAATTTCATTTATATCAATGTTTCTTCTAACTTAATACAGAAGATTATTTTGTTTTACAGAACTTTGTTCAAACTGACACTTTAAATATCATATTTTATTTTCTTGTGTGACTTATAAATGGTAAATTAATTAAGTATGGCTCTAAAGTATAACTAATTAATATTAATAAATTCTAGCTGAAATAAATTGTGTGTTGCTTTTAATTAAAGTCACAATGTCTGATACTTTTCAATTTTTATTTAAAATAATATTTGTCAGTATTGCTCCATTTCCTTCATTTTTCAATTACTACAAATAATCATATTAGAGAGAATTCATTCTAGTTATATTTACCTGATAAAGATATGTTGCATTCACAGAAATTCATCTTCAAGTCTTATCAGTACTATATGAATAATAAACCCTTATGGAATGTGTGTGGATATGCTAATAACATTGCCTATTTCTGTGGAGTACAGTGTCTTCAAACCACAAGCACAGGACTGTGAACAGGAGGTAGCAGTTTGAGATCGCCAACTGTTCTGAGGGAGAAAGATGTAGCTTTCTGCTCTGGTAGCGTATTGGCTACGAATCGGGCTGCGAACCTTAAGGTCAGCGGTTCGAAACTACCAGCCGCTCCACGGGAGAAAGATGAGGCTTCCTACTCCCGTAAAGATTTACACCCTCGGAAACCCTGTACAGGGTCGCTATGGGTCGGAACAGACTTGACGGCACTTAACAACAACAACATTTCTGTGGAGTACAGTGTCTTCAAACCACAAGCACAGGACTGTGAACAGGAGGTAGCCGTTTGAGATCGTCAGTTGTTCTGAGGGAGAAAGATGTAGCTTTCTGCTCCTGAGAAGATTTAAAGCCTCAGAAACACTCGACACAGTCACTATGAGTTGGAATAGACTCAAAGGAACATAGCAATTAAAACAACATTGCTAGCTACATGATGGGATCCTTAACCACAAGGCTGGTTGTTCAAACACACTAGCTGTTCTTCAGAAATCCTGTGCTGAACCACTGAGTTGAAATCAACTCGACAGCAATTAACAATGTTCTTGTTGTTGTTCAGCGCCAGTGCCATCAGGTTGGCGCTGACTCACAGCGACCCTTTATAGGGTTTCTGACCAGTGGCTGGTGAACTTGGACTGCCGACCTTGCAGATAAAACTGATTTGCAATCCAGTGCATTAACCCACAGCACCACACCATAAAATAAGAATATACTGGTGTTATTGGTGGTTTACTGTGGAGTCGCTTCCCACTCATAGCAACCCTGCATAGAGTTTCCGGGGTTGTAAATGTTTATGGGAGAAGAAAGCCTCATATTTCTCCAGCGAAACTACTGGTAGTTTTGAATTGCTTACCTTGAGGTTAGCATCCCAACTTGTAACCATTTTGCTATCAGAACATACTACATGATTTGTGAATTCCTGATGTGGAATTGTGCAATAAAGCATTGTACTACAAGGTCACTTTGAAGTACAAAGTTGTTGGTTCAAACTCACCAGCTGCTCCTTGGAAACCTGATACATGGTCGCTAGGAGTCTGAACCCTTGGCACATAACAACAACAGCATATGATATGTACAAATCATGAAATTATTTGATGCAATGTTCTTATTATTGAACATAATTATGCCAAAAATCAGCATCGACATTTTAATAAACCAAATTATTATTTTTTTATAACCGCTCTCTGGTAGCGTAGTGGTTACGAATCGGGCTGCGAACCTTAAGGTCAGCGGTTCGAAACTACCAGCCGCTCCGCGGGAGAAAGATGAGGCTTTCTACTCTCGTAAGGATTTACACCCTCCGAAACCCTGTACAGGGTCGCTATGGGTCGGAACCGACTCGACGGCACTTAACAACAACAACAACAACATTGTCCTTAATATCACGTAATCTAAATTATATGAGTGAATTTCAAAAACTTAATGGGGAATAGGATTAAAAGATAATGGAATATGTCCATAAATTTTCTGAAGCCCTTTCATGCAATTTTGGTCATGAGTGAACACATATGTGATAAGTAAAGTTTTTTGTCAACTTGACTGAGCCAGAATACTTAGTGGTTAGGCAGTTGAGGCATAGTTATTGCAAGATGAAATATAATATAATATAATCAGATCTATGGTGAGGTCTGCCATGAGCATCTAATCAATAAGCAAGAAGATTCCTCAGAGTTATGACATGTTCCCAATATATTAGACACTAAAGGAAAGCTTGCTTTCTCTCTGCTCAGTCTGGATCTTGCATCTGGGTCATTCTTTGGACTTAACCCAGTGGCCTGATGTTATCATCAGCCAATCCTGGAAGCAGTCAGCAGCCTGCATTCTTATATGCCTGCCTGCCTGTAGTTTGACCTGTCAAATGATTTATTAGCCATTCAGTGACATGAATCCAAAATCTCCATCCTGACATCATATATATATATAAACTTCACTGATTTTGCTTCTTTATAGAACTCAGCCTAAGACAACATGAAATTAAAGTATTTAGGACTGAACTAAGATAGAGGAAAAGAATACCAGAAAGATATTTTTGAGTTATAGTATTGGAGGAGACTATTGAAAGTACCATGGACTGCCAATTGAACAAACAAATGTGTGTTGGAAAAAGTACAACCAGAATGCTCCTTATAAGCCAGGATGACCAGACTTTATCTCTCACACTGCACACATATTGTCAGGAGGAATCAGTCCTTGGAGAAGGATATCTTGTTTGGTAAAGTAGAGGTCAGAAAATCAGGAGACCTCCAAAGATGGCCACATTATTCTTCGTAAAATCAAGCTTCTCAGATTATGTGCTGGGCATACAGATTGAATAAATATGGTGAAATGGTACAACCCCTGTGCACACCTTTCCTAATTTTAAACTGTTCAGTGTTTATTGTTCTATTTTAACGATTACTACTTATTCAATGTACAGGTTCCTCATGAGCACAAGTAAGTGTACCAGAATACTCATTATCCATAAAATTGTCCATAGCTTGTCATGATCCTCACACAATTGAAAGTCTTTGCATAGTCAGCAAAGTTCAGGTAAGCATCTTTCTGGTATTCTCTTTCATCTATCTTCTCTTCTTTTAGACAAGATCCGTATGACATAAGCAATGATATCCCTCGTAAATGTACTCATCTGATTCCAGCTTGAACCTCTGGCAGTTCTCTGTCAATGTATGTTTGCAATCAAGTTTTAAGTTTCTTTAATACAATTTTACTTGCATGAGCTATTAATGATATTGTCCTATAATTCCCACATTCCATTGAGTTGCCTGCCTTTGGAAGGGGCACAAATATGGATCACTTCCAGTAAATTGGTCAGGTAGAAGTCCTCCAAATTTCTTGGCATAGATGAGTGAATGCTTCCAGAGCTGCATCACATTTCTGAAAGATTTCCAATTTGTATTCCATTGAATCCCAGAATTGTGTCATTTGCCAATGCATTCAGTGTACCTTGGACTTCTTCCTTTAGTACCATTGGCTTGCGATCATATACTTCCTCTTGAAACGGATGAACATTGATCATTTCTTTTGAGAACAGTGATTGTGTGTTTCTTCCATCTTATTTTGATATTTTCTGCATCATTCATTATTTTGCCCATCAAACTCTTGAATATGGCAAATGAAGGCTTGATTTTTATTTCAATTCCCTCAGCTTGTAAAATACCGAATGTGTTCTTCCCTTTTGGTTTTCTAACTCCAGGTCTTTAAACATTTCGTTATAAAATCTGACTTTTTCTTCTCAAGTTAATCTTTGAAATTTCTTATTCAGCTATTTACCTCCTCATTTCTTCCACTTGCTTTAGCATCACTATGCTGGAGAGTAAGTTTTGGAGTATCTTCTGACATCCATTTTGGTAATTTTCATCTTTCTTATCTTCTTTATGATCTCTGATCTCTATGTGTATGATGATCTTGATGTTATCCACAACTCTTCTGGTCTTCTGTCTTTAATGTCTAATGTATCACATCTGTTCCTCAGATCTCTGAATTCAGGCGTGATATATTCAAGGTCACATTTTGGCTCTCATAGACTTGTTTTAATTTTCTTAAGCTTCATCCTGAACTTGCATATGAGCAACTGATGGTCTATTCTACAATTTGCCCTTGGTCGTGTTTTGGCTAAAGCTATTGAGCTTTTCCACTGTCTGTTTCCTCACTGGTCTTCCTTGAATGTTTATGGATATTATCCTATCACATCAGTGTTATACTTCAAGAAAGAGCTTGAAATGTTATTTTTAATGATGAATGTGATGCCATTTTTCTGCAATTTATCATTCCCAACATAGTCAATAATGTGATTATCAGATTTAAAATGGTCAATACCAATCCATTTCAGCTCACTAATGCATAGAATATTGATTTTTATGTGTTCTGTTTAATTTTTGACAATTTCCAATTTTCCAAGATTCATACTCCATAGATTCCATGTTCTAATTACCAATGGATGTTTATAGCTGTTTCTGTCATTTTGAGTTGCTCCCGTCAGCAAATAAATGTCCCAAAGTCTTTACTCCAGTCATGTCATCCTGGTTAACTCTCCTTTCAGGAGGCAGCTCTTTTCTAGTCATAGTTTGAAAGTCTTCCAATCTGAGAGGATCATCTTCCAGTACTATATCTAACAATATTCTGATGCTCTTCATCATGTTTTAATATTCAATATTCTGGTATTCCACTGTTTTCATTGACTAAGTATTTGAAAGTAGTCTGTCTCTCTCCTTTCTATTTTATCTTTGTCTAAAACATAGATAACCCTGCTGATACTGAAAAATGCTGGTGGCATATATTCCAGAATCACAGCAACATGCAGGCCACAACAGTAAGACAAATTAACAGATGAGTGGTAAATTTGTGGCAAAGCTTCTAGTAATACAGCAAAACACACACAACCACAGCCCCCAAATCCCTCACGTAGTGGAGTCAATATGACATCTAAAGGTCAAACATGCTCAACTTATTTTTTTTTTTTCTTTTAGGAATAATTAAATATGAATTTTAATACTAGCTGAAGTTCTCATTATATTTGTTACAAGAAATAAGATAGCAAAATGTAATTATGAGATATTTACACTTGGCTATATTCTTTAACCTTTTTAGTATTCTGAATTTCAACAGATGGTCATTCTAACTCTTCCCAACAGGGATTTTGGTTTTTAAATAGAAGAGAAATGTCTATCCAATCAAATTCAGAGTTCTGAAAAGGTCAAATTAGTATTGTACATGGCAGTCATTCTCAGAATATATTAAACATTAGCAATCTGTAAGCATATTCTTTTGACATAATGTAGAACTACCCACATGAGAAAACTTTTTGCAAGAAAGGAAAAAGAACCAAGTCATTTAACAATTTTCAGTAAAACATTTACTAATATATAAACCATAGAAAGAAAAACTACACATTATACTATTGTTTATATTTGAACATAAATTCCAGAATATGAAATTTTAATTTGTATATTCAACATTACTAATATTTATCTTGATCTATTTTTATATGTGATATTTGAATATTTACCATGATGTTTATATTTCACACTCAATAACAGTTATTTTTAACTTGACACTGAAACATTACCTAAAATTCAAAAACACAGTATTTTTTGCCATGAAAGACACAGCCAAAATTAATTATGCTATGTAGAGTTGATAGATTAAACCATCCATAAAATATAAGCCTGAAGTATGGCTTAAGTTTAAAGTGCATTTTGTATTACTTGATTAAGTTTTATTATAAATTAAAGGGTTTTTTTAAAAAAATGCAATCATACTCCAGATTATATTCAAATAATATATGTATTATTGTTTATACCTTTTGGTTCTCATTTAATATGACACTTCATAATCCTGTATTAGCAATCATAGTGTAGTACTATAGTATAAACATTCATCTGCTAATCACAAAGTCAAAGATTCTAATTCAACAGCAGTATGTCAGAAACTCTATCTATACAGGATTTCTATGAGTCGGAGTTGACTTAAAGGTACTTAACAACAGCAAATTTATATTTGATATTTAATTAACAGTGTTCTATTAAGATCATTCTTTCCTCTTTACTACACCATGAAGTCCTGGTATAACACTGTTGGATAAATACTGGGCTTCTAACTGCAAGTTTGGAAGTTCAAACCCACCAGCTGTTTCTTGGAGGTCATGGCTATGAATCAGAATCAACTCAGCAGCACTGAACAACAACAACAATTACAATATATTTTCATTAATCATCTCTATGTTTCTCATTAGTATCAACAATAACAAAAGGCTGAATTCTGCACATCCCTTAATATGTCATAGAGTAATAAACGATCCATAAAAAATGAAATGTATAAGACGTGGTGAAGAATGCAGAAATTCATCTTGTGGTCTGAATTTTAAGTTCACAAATCATGAAATGCACATAAAATTAGCACTTAACTCATAAATTTGGATTGGTATATATTAATCTAATGAATCTAAATTATATAAAGCAGTATCTGGGATGTTATCAAAATTATTTGTTGGACATAATAAAGAACAGATATCCTCAAGGACATTTTCAATTATTTTTACTTTTTCTATTGTTGCTCCACCATTTACTGTATAATATAACCAAATAAAAAGACTCTTCCCTTCAAATGACTTGAAGTTTACATGTTTAGCTGAAGGCTCTTTATAAGATAAAATTATGCAAAGAAATAAGACAAATTTCAAGATTATTGAAGACTGCTTGCTGTTGGGGAAAAAGTGATTGATAAATAAGGATATTCAATAACATTTGATGTTTTAATAAAATAAAAACTACTAGTGCTAATGTAAAAGATGAGGGAGTGATGATAATGCCTCATGAAGTTGATTGACTGGAGAAACATGAAGGGAAAAACTTTCTCAGAAAGTCAGGTGATAGGAAAGCACTCTGGCAGTTGTGTGAGGGATACAGGTCATAGATATGCTAAATTACTTTGGACTTTTCCATGCAATTTCTCATTCTGCAAAATACATGACAAAGCAGATTGAGTAAGAGTGGGAACAAACTGAGTTCAATATTTTATTTTGTATGTGAATAAGAATCATTGAATGAATTTCATTTGATATAATCAGATATTTATGATGGATAAGTATTTTTGGAAGCATTGAGAAGGAATGTGGAAATGAAGAACTGAAGCAACTGCATGATTTTGGAGAATAAAGTGGGAGAAAATGCCCCCAGAAGTTAAAAAAAAAGAAAGGAAGTTACCAGTCAAATCCAGTTTGTTGCAGACAAAGATTGTTTGCATTGTTGTTGTTGTTATGTGCTGTGGAGTCGGTTCCGACTCAAAGCAAACCTGCACAGGGTTTCCGAGGCTGTTCATCTTTACGGGAGCAGAACGCCTCATCTTTGTCCCATGGAACAGCTGGTAGTTTCGAACTGCTGACCTTGCGGTTCACAGACCGATTCCTAACCACTAAGCTACCAGAGCTCCTTTCAGTTTTCATAGTATGCTTAAATTTTTTAAATAAGTAAAATCATGACTTTAAAATTAGCATGAAATTGAATGTGTATGGAACACAATAAAATAAGTCACAAACTTAAAATCATACAAACTTAAAAACGGACAAATATACTGCTGGTTCCCAAAAGTATAAAATGAGAGTTTAACTAATTAACTATCTGGCACAGTAGAAAATTATAGGGATGCCAGGTGACTCTGTAAACTAACCATTGGTTAAGATCAACCTTTCAAAACCACAGTCACTCACTGGAAGAAAGACAAAGTAGTTTGTTGCTATAAAGGTTTACAATTTCAGAAAATCTAAGGACAGTTCTATTCATTTCTGATTAGTGTCACTATGAGTGGGAACCTACGTGATGGTGGTGGAGTTTTGATTTACAAAATGTGTGGTTAATTTGTTGTTGTTGTCAGGTGCCATCGAGTCGGAACCAACTCATAGAGACCCCATGCACAGCAGAATGAAACAATGTCCGATCCTGGGCCAACCTCACTACGGCTGCCACACTTGACGCCATCAATGATGCCACCTGGCTGATCCATCTCATTGGGGGTCTTCCTCTTTTTCTCTGACCCTCCACCTTACCAAACATGATATCCTTCTCTAGTGACTGTTCCCTCCTGATAATATGTCCAAAGTATGAGAGACAAAGTTTCGCCATCTGGCTTCCAAGGAGCACTCTGGCTGCACTTCTTCCAAAACTGATCTATTGGTTCTTTTGGCAGTCCATGGCACTTTCAGTATTCTCCTCCAATACCACAATTCCATGATTTTAAAAAATGAGAAATGAAGAGAATTCACAATCTCATAGAAACCTCTCAGGAGCCCCAGAAACTGCATGAAACAATTGCCCTGAAATAATCTTTATAGCTTATACCAAAAGTAATGTCTTAGGTCTTCTTAAAACAAACAAACAAAAAATAGTTTACCATAGCTAGTAAAGAATGTCTAACATAAGCATTGCATTCTTTTTTTGTTATGTGTCTTCAAGTTGGTTCCAAATCATATGACTCTATGAACAATTTCCAGTGAAATATTTCCTGGTCCTGTTTCATTTTCACAGTTATTTTTATGTTTGAGCTCATTCTTGTTGCCACTATATCAATACATCTTGTACATGGTCTTCCTCTTTCTTGCAGAGCCTCCACTTTTCCAAGCATTATGTCTTTCTAGAGGAACTGGTCCCTCTTAATATGTCTGTAGTATGAGAAAATTACTTCAAATTTCTGCCTGTAGTTTTTTCATGATGAATTTTTACATTTATTTACTTTTCGTTTTATTTTTGAACTCTTGGAAGTTCCTTGTCAATGAATTCTTGCAACATTTTTTTTTTTTTTAATTCTTTTAGCAAAATTTTACTTGTGTGTGACATTAATGATAGTCCAAAATTTTTTGCATTCCATGGGTCACCTATTTTTGGAACAGGCAAAAATATGACTCTCTTTCAAATAGGTTTCAGGTAGCTGCCTTCCAAATCCCTGGGCAAAGACGAGGGATAGCCTACAGTGCTGCACCCATTTTTTGAAAAAATTCAATTTGTATTCCATCCATTCCTACAGCCATACTCATTGCCAATGTATTCAATACATGTTGGACTTCTTCCTTGGGTACCATTGACTCTTGATCTTATGATATCTCTTGAAATGGCTGTACATTGGCCATTTCTTTTTGATAATGTGATCCTATTCATTCCTTCCATCTTCATTTGATTCTTTCTAGATCATTCAATATTTTCACTCTAGAATCTTTCAGTATTACAAGTCGAGGTATGAATTTTATCTTATGTTAATTCATCTTGAGACATGCAGATATTTTGGTCTTCTAACTCAAAGTCTTTATATAATCCATTATAAAATTTGACTTTGTCTTCTCAAGACACCCTTTGAAATTTTCTGTTCAGCTCATTCACCTCCTCATGTCTTAAACATTTGTTTTAGAATTTCTTCACTGGAAAACAAATTTGAAAGTCTCTTCTGACCTCCATTTTCGTCTTTTTCTTCTGTCTTGTCTTTTTCATGACTTTTTGCTTTCTTTCTGTATGATCTTCCTGATGTTATCCCACAAATCTTCTGGTCTTCAGTCATCAATGTCTAATGCATCAAATCTGGCTTGAGATGATCTTTAAATACAGGCGAGATGTGTTTGAAATGATATTTTGGCTGTGTTGGACAAGTATTAATTTTCTTCAGCTTTAGCCTGAAGTTGCTTATGAGCAATTTATGGTCTGTTCCACAGTCTGCCCTTGGCTTTGTTTTGGCTAAGGATAATAGAGCTTTTTACCTGTCTTTTCCCAGAGATGTAGTCATTTTGATTTCTGTGTATTCCACCTACTGAACTCCAGGTGTATGTTACTGTTGTTGTTTGTATGCTGTTGTTAAGTGGCATTGAGTCCATTCTGGCCCATAGCAACCCTGTATAGGGTTTCCAAGAAGCAGCTGGTGAGCTTGAACCACCTACCTTGCAATTCAAATGGCTTTGAAGTCTGGCACATTAACCCACAGCGCCATACCATATGTGTAGTTACCCTATATTTTGTTTAAAAATGGTATTTGTGATGAATAAGTCACTGGTCTTGCAAAATTCTATCATGCAATCTCCAGAATCATTTGTGTCACCAAGGCCTTATTTTCCAACTACTGACTTTCCCTCTTTCTTTCTAACATTTCATTCGAAACACCAGTAATCATCAATACATCTGCATTGAATGTTGGATAAATTTCAAACTGAAGAAGTTTGTAGAATTCTGCAATTTCATAATCACGGACTTAAGTGGTTGGTGTGCAAATTTGAATAATAGTTGTATTAAATGGTCTTTTGTGTAGGTATATGGAAATTATCCTATCACAGAAAGCATTGTACTTCAAAATAGATCATAAAATGTTCTTTTTGATGATTAATGCAACACCAGTCGTCTTAAATTTGTCACTCCCCACCTAATGAACTATATGATTGTTGTGGCACTGTGGGTTAATGCTCCAGAATTCAAAGCTGTTTGAACTGCAAGTTTGATGGCTCAAGCTCACCATCTGCTCCTTGGAAACACTATAAAGGGTTGCTATGGGCCAGAACTGACTCCATGGCACTTAACAACAACAACAACACATAATAAACAATATGATTTTTTGGTTCAAATGGCCAAATACCAGTCCATTTCAGTTCACTTCTGGAGTGATACTGTAGGATCAACAGTGGACTACAAACCATGATATGGGCAGTTCAAATTCACCAGCTGCTCCTCAGAAACCTACACAGCATCCTCTAAACTGGAATTAACTTGACAGAATTTAACAACAACAAATGCCTTGTGTACCTGTATTCCATTCCATTTTTGACAATTTCCAATTTTCCTAGATTCATAATTTATACATTACATGTTCTGATTATTAGTGAATATTAATAGTTGTTTTGCTTCATTTTGAATTATGCACCTTAGCAAATAAAGGCACCAAAATTTTTACTCCATTCCCTTAATCACGGGCAACTCAACTTTCAGGATTTTCAATTCAACTGACAATATTCTGGTGCTATTCATCATGTTTCATTATTTAATATTCTGATGGTTTCAATATTCCACTGTTATTCATAGTATTTCCAGTAAACATTCAGAAGTAATCTTCTTCTCCTTCCTAGTCTGTCTTATTCTGGAAGCTCTGCTGATACCTGTCCATCATGGGTGACTCTATTGGTATTTAAAATACCGATGGCATAGTTTACAGTATCACTACACACTAGCCACTACTGTACAACAAACTGACAGATGTGTGGTAGACTATTTATCTTGATGTCATTTTTTGGTCCAGTTGTGTGGACTTTCATTATCTTTACATTGTGGTGCTATCCATACTTAAGAAAGTTCTTCATCACCAAGTGTTTTTTGTCCTCTTCTCTTGCAGTAAAATATGGCTGTGTCATCTGCATATCACAGCTTTTTAATGACTCTTCCTCCAATCCTGATGCCATCTTATTCTTCATATAAGCCAGTTTTTTTGTATTATTTGTTTAGAACATATATTGAGTAAGTATGATGAAAGATACAACCTGACACACACGTTGCTGATTTTAAACCATTCAGTATACTTTATCCTATTCCATCAATAGCTTCTGGTTGACTGGTTGGTTATGTGCTGTGAAGTTGGTTCTGACTCATAGTGACCTGCATAGGGTTTTCAAGGCTGTAAATCTTTACTGGAACAGAAAGACTAACCTTTCTCCCACAGAACAGCTGGTAGTTTTAAATTGCTGACCTTGAGATTAGCAGTCCTACTCATACATGTCACACTAATACAGGTTCTAGGTCTAAATATAAATTCCTCATGAGCTCAACACAGTATTTGGAATACCCATTCTGCACAGTGTTGTCCATAGTTTGTTATAATCCACACATTCAAAAGCTTAGTCTTCTTTTGTATAGTCACTAAATCACAAGTAAATCTTTCTGGTATTCTCTGCTTTCATCTGGCATTGGTAATGATACTCTTAGTCCCATAGCCTCTTCTGAATCCATCTTGGATTTCTGTCAATTCTCTATCAATGTACTTCTGCAATCATATTTGAATTATCTTCTACAAAATTTTACTTGTATGTGATATTCATAATGTTGTTTGATGATTTCCATCTTCCATCGGGTCACCTCTCTTGGGAATGAACACAAATATGGATCTCTTCAAAACTGTTGGCCAGATAGCTGTCTTCCAATTTCTTGATGTAGACAAGAGAGCAACTCTAGTGATACATCACTTTGTTGAACATTCAGTTTGTAGTCCATCAATTCCTGGAGCTTTTCTTTTCTTGTCAATGCCTTCAGTTTTGCTTGGATTTCTTCCTTCAGTATCATTAGTTCTTCATCATGTGGTACCTGTTGAAATCATTGAACATTGAACAATTCTGCTTTGGTAAAGTGACTGTGTATTTCTTGCATTTTCTTTTGATTGTTCAATTGTCATACAATATTTAGTCTATAGAATTTCTCAATATTGCAAACTAAGGCTTGGATTTTTTCTTCAGTTCTGTCAGCTTTAGAAATGTTCTTCCCTTTTGATTTTCTAACTCCAGGTCTTTACACATTCCATTATTATATTCCATTATAATACTTAACTTTTTCTTCTAGAGCTGACCTTTGACATTTTCTGTTCAGTTCTTTTATTTCTTCACTTCTTCCATCTGCTTTACCTTCTATACAGTCAACACCAAGTTTCAGAGTCTTCTTTGCCATCAATTTTGGGTTTTCTTATTTTTAAAATTACCGTTTGCTTTCTTCCTGTATGATGTCCTTGATGCCATCCCTCAACTTTCCTTGTTTTGGTCATTAGAGTAAAATGCATCAAATATATTCCTTGAGATGGTCCCTAAATACAGGTAGGATATAATCAAAGTCATATAATGGCTCCTGGGTATGGTCTTAATTTTCTTCAGCTTCAGTCTTTACTTATACCACAGTATGTCTCTGGGATTGTTTTAACTGAAGAAATGATCTTTTCCATTGTTTCATACCAAAAATGTAGTCAATTTGATTCTTGGGTATTTTATTAGATGATGTACAAATGCTGCTGTTATTATTTTACAAATTATACATGTGATGATGTTCTTATTTATCGTCAAGTCAATTCCAACCCATAAGGACCCTATGTGTAACATCCTCACAAACATTGCTTTGTTTGAGTCATAATTGTAGTCACTGTGTCAATACACTATAATGAGGGTCTTCCGCCTTTTTATTGACTCTATGATCCACATATAGTAATTACTAAATTTGGCATAGGCACTCTTTGTGTATATTTTTGTATGTATTTTCACAACAATAATAAAAATAAATTGTAAAACATAAAATTCTGGGACTTCCGGTTCGTCATGGCAGCCAGACAGCACGGGTGAGAGGTGCTCCGGGTTCGGGGGAGGGGAACTCATGAAAGAAACCTTCCTGTGGCGAACCCACACCCTTACAGCCACCATAATTCTTAGTACTTCAAAATCTTAAAACTCGCTGTTTTGAAAAATCACCATACTGAGGAACTACTGGCTTTTTTAACTTGTACCCACCGCAGTGTGTAGCACAGCCCCAGATCCTTTAGGCTTGGGGGTGGGGCTGGAACCAGTTTGTGCGGTGCTTCCAGTAATGGGGAGCCTTGAACAGGGGGAGCCACTGGAGATGTGGGGAAGAGAAGATGAGGGACATCTGCCCTAGAATGTAATTTCAGCATGTGCAGTGGGCCAAGAGAAGTTAGTTAAAAACAAACAAACAAACAAAAAACTTTCTGATATCATCAAGCACAGACTGTATCCGCCTGGCCGAGCGGCCTCTACCCCGCCCAATTGAACTGCGTTCACCTGCCCCACTACCCCCTTGATCCCCACACCCCCGCCTTCCCAGACCCTGACCAAACTGGACCACAAATACACACTGGAGTGTGCCCTAACCTTTGGAACACGCACACACCCTGCTGACCCCAGCACATGCCATAACAAGCGAGAGCTACACATAGGCCACCCAAACACCCCATGGGCCTCTCACTGCTTGTAGGACCTCGCGTGAACACCTCCCTGCCTATGGAACCAACCTCTAGCCATGCATCACCTGACTAATTGCGCGCAACCCATGCCCGCCCAGGGACCTGCACACTCAGCCCAAGCGTCTATTTAGGTATGCCTTTTTTCACTGGTACGGCAGGAGTCCCGGCATGGCTCTGTGGGTTGG
>NW_006408914.1:446193-447432 GCF_000296735.1 Chrysochloris asiatica
CAATCAAACAAGATAGATACAGCATTGGAAACAATGCAAAGCCTACAAAAAGAGGAACAAACAATCAAAAACAAAATGGCAGAAATAGAAAACACTCTGAAAGGGCAGAGGAGTAGAATAGATGAGATGGAAGGAAGAATCAGTGAGATGGAAGACAAGTCTCTCAATACCACTAAGATAGGAGAACAAACACAAAACAGGATAAAAAATTTGGAGGAAGGTCTAAGACTCATGATGGACAACATGAAGAGGAATAATTCAAGAATTATTGGCATTCCAGAAGAAGAAGAATCACAGAAGTCCACTGAGGAAATAGTCAAAGAGCTACTGGAAGGAAATTTCTCCAACATCCTGAAAAGCGAAAAAGATAAACATACAAGAAGCTCAAAGAACTTCAAGAAGAGCAGACCCCAAAAGAAAATCACCAAGACATGTCATAGTCAAGCTCTCCAAACTCAAAGATAAGGAGAAGCTCCTGAAAGCAGCCAGAGAAAACAGAAGGCTCACATACAAAAGCAAGCAAGTCAGATTAAGCTCACATCTCTCAGCAGGAACCATGCAAGCGAAAAGGCAATGGGGAGACATATATAAAACCCTGGAAGAAAAAAACTGCCAACCAAGAATCCTTTATCCAGAAAAGCTATCAATCAAATATGATGGTGTTATCAAAACATTCCAGGATAAACAGAAGCTATTGGAATTTATCAAAGCCAACCCTGCACTACAAAACATCTTAAAGGGAGTTCTGTTGACTGAGAACCAAAAAGAAGAGACAACAACCAGAGATTGACATACATGGCAGCACCTCCCTGAATTAAGTCAACAGAAAGAAGAATTGGTAACAAAACAAAGCTATAAAAACAAACTCAGAGACTCTAAAAGGTCAGTCTATGACCAAAACAAGTACAATGTAAAATAAGGTAAACATGTAGGAAAAGAGATCCAGATAGAGAGAAGATCAGGTCAATTACAGGATAAAATAGACTGAAATAAATGGTCAGAAAAATTAATGGACTATAAGGCAACCTCATTGAAAATTAACACTTCACAACATACCAAGAGAATGAAAATCCCAGAAGAATATGAAAACATTAAAACTATGAGGAAACGTATAAGAAAGAATGCAAAAGTCATGAATTCAACAATGAAAGACAAACAGAACAAAGAAGCAGCAACACCATAAAAAAAAAAAATGTAATGACAGCAATTAATCAATACCTATCAATAATTACACTGAAC
>NW_006408914.1:452156-452803 GCF_000296735.1 Chrysochloris asiatica
ATGTGTTTGACAACATATTTCTTAGTCACAGATGTGTTTGACAACATATTTCTTAGTCAAATATACTCACAACCTGTGGGATATAGACATGCCATGAATAGATTGACAGGAGTTGCATTCAGAATTAGAATGAACACGCAGGGATTGTCAGAAATGGATAAGATAACAGCTGGTTTCTTTAGGAATATGTGATAAGCTTGTTTAATACTCTGAAGTTTGTCTAGATGGGAAGCTGTTGATCAAGCTGAGTAAGGTAGTAGCCTAATGAAAAGTATCACACACTGGATTAGGGAATAACTGGTTGTTAAGTGTGGCAGAGTCCATACAGAGTCATAGAAACCTTATGGACAACAGAATAAAACATTGCCTGGTTGTGATTGATCTGCCCAACCTCATGAACTTTACAACACTTGAGCCTATAGCTGCAGCCACCAAACCAATTTATCCCATTGGGGATTTCCGTCTATTTTCTTAATCTCTGCTTTACCAAAAATGACATACTTTTCCAGAAATTGGTCCATCATAATAATATGTCCACAATCACTCGTCTGTCAGTTTGTCATACTGTGGTGGCTTGTGAGTTGCTGTGATTCTGAAAGCTATGCCACCGGCATTGTAAATAACAGCATGGTCACCCACAGTAGACA
>NW_006408914.1:453973-455963 GCF_000296735.1 Chrysochloris asiatica
AATTACAAATTACATGGGGTATTCTGCAGAGTCGTTTTTTTAAAAAATACTTTTGTTGGCAGTTCTTCAGACATATTGTCAGAAAAGAACAGTCACTGGAGAAGGATATCATGTTTGGTAGGGTGGGTGGTCAGAGAAAAAGAGGAAGACACCCAGTGAGATGGATTGGCAAAGGGGCAACATCAATGAGCTCAAGCATGGCAACAATTATGAGGTTGGCCCAGGACTGGGCAGTGTTTCATTCTGTTTTACATAGGGTTGCTATGAGTTGGTAGCAACTCAATGGCACCTAACAACAACAAAATTTGGCAAAATATTGAATGAAAGCATAAAAAGATTTGATGAAATACAAAGACTCACTCTACCAGAAAGAGGTTGATGTTCAACAAGTTGAAAAGGTAGCATATTCTCAAGAGCCAAATGAATGGTGGACACTTTACCATCGGTGTATCTTATTTGTCTATGCAAAATCTGAAGGACATAGTATTTGCTTCTGTGTCAGTCTTTCTAATTCAAAATATGAAACTATGGTTACAAATAAAGGACCTCTGGTAGCGTAGTGGTTATGAAGCGGACTGTGAGCCGCAAGATCAGCAGTTCGAAACTACCAGCTGCTCCGCGGGAGAAAGATGAGGCTTTCTGCTCCCATAAAGATTTATAGCCTTGGAAACCCTGTATAGGGTCGCTATGAGTCAGAACCGACTCCACAGCACATAACAACAACAACAATGGTTACAAATAACTGTCAACAAAATTATTTTTTTTAAAAAAAGACTCTGCAGAATACCCCATGTAATTTGTAATTATTATCTAATGTCCTTCTCTTACAGTTAGTAATACTGTGGTGGCTTGCATGGTGGCTAATGCTGGATGTTATGCTAGTGGCATAACATCCAAAGTTGAGAAGTTTCAGCTGCACTTCCAGATTAATACAGATTTAGAAGATGGAAAGGCAGACTATTTCAGATTGTTTAGCCACTCAAACCATTATAAATAGCAGCAGGACCTTGTGAGATACAGTGACAGAAGATGATCCCCTGATGTTGGAAGGCATTCAAAATATGACTTGGAAAGAGCTGCCTTCTCAAGTTAGAGTTGGTCATGATGACACAAAAGAAGTAAAGTTTACAATACCACCATTTGCTGTTGGGATACAATTCAATAACCAAGTGCTAATGAATGTTTGCAGTTGTTTCTCCTCAGTTTAAATTGTGCTCAAACAGAAATTGGAGGTCCCAAAAACATAAGTAACTCCATTCATGATGATCTCTACATGAAGGAAACAGTTCTTCCTAAGTCATATTTTGAGAACCTTCCAACCTGAGGGGTTCATCTTCTGGCACTAAGTCTGACAGCATTCAGGTGCTATTCCTTATATTTCAATATTCCATAATCTGATTTTATCTGACAGTGTTCCACTGCTATTCATAAGGTATTCAGTGGCTAAATAGTCTGAAGTAGTCCATCTCTCCTTCTTCCCAAATCTGAATTAGTCTGGAAGTTCATATGAAACTTGTCTACTTCCTGCATTCAAAATACCAGTGGTATAACTTCTAATACTACAGCAACACATAAGCCACCACAGTGCAGAAAACCAACAGATGAATGGTGAAAATACATTTCAATGAGCATAATGCACCATGTTACAAGTAACAGTGTATTGTTATAGGTGAACTAATGCGATGAGATTACAAAGTAACCTCCATCTATTCTTTTGATTAACAATGGAAGAGAATGGTCCATGGTTTGAGTTATGTTATGCACTGAATATGTACCTGAAAAATATGTGTTGTAGATCTTAAACCCCATAGTGTAGTTGAAGTCCCTACATAGTGTTGTGGCATAAGCACTAAACTGCGAACTGCCAGATTAGTGGTTCAAAAATAAGAACCAACATACTGCATTTTGAAAAAGCAATAACATCATACCTGTATTTGAAATACTATTTGAGAACATATTTTTGTTAGGTTGATGAGATATTATTAATGAT
>NW_006408914.1:457988-458934 GCF_000296735.1 Chrysochloris asiatica
ATGATATTTTTGATGATTTCTGCATTGATTTGGATCACCTTTTTTAGAAATGGACACAAGTGTGGATTTCCCACAAATGGTTGGTCAATTAGATATATCCCACATTGCTTTGCATAGATAAGTGAGTTTCTCCAGTGTTTAATAAGTTTCTTGAATGATTTCAATTTGTGTTATTTCATTTACTGCAGACTTGATTTTAGCCAATGCCATCAGTGCAATTTGCACTTCTTTCTTCAGTACCTTTGGTTCTTGACCTTATGCTGCCTCTTGAAATGGTTTAATATTGAACATTTATTGTTGGTGCAGTGATTCTGTGTATTCCTTCCATCTACTTTTTATGTTTTCTGCATCATTCAATATTTTGCCCATAGAATCCTTCAGTATTTCAATGTGAGGTTTGAATTTTCCCTCAGTTCTTTCAGCTTAAGAAATCTTGAGTGTATTCTTCCCTTCTGATGTTTCATCTCTAAGCATTTTCAAACTTCATTATATTAATTTATTTTATCTTCTCAAGCTGTCCTTTGAAATTTTCTGTTCAGTTGTTTGACTTCCTTATTTATTCCATTGTGGTAGCAAATATAGACTATAAAGCAAGTTTCTGAGTCATTTCTGACTTCCCTTTTGGTATTTTTTGGTCTTTTTCTTCTTTACTGTCTTTTTAATGACCTTTGGCTTTATTCATGACTAATGTTCATGATGTTATTTCACAATTCTTCTGGTCTTTGGTCATTAGTATCTAATGCATCAATCCTGTTCTTTATATTATTTCTAAATTCAGCTGAGATATAATTAGCATTCTAACCTCCTAAACTATATGAAAGGAAACAAGGCAAAGTAATCAAGGACCTTCCTGAATTCAAAAAACAAAGGATTATTGAACGAACAAAAGACCAAATCAGTTGGAAACAAAAGTAGATTTTATAGGAATCCCATTTAATTACTCTTG
>NW_006408914.1:460594-461188 GCF_000296735.1 Chrysochloris asiatica
TATTTCTATGCGTCAAAATTGACTCTACTGTACTTAACAACAAACAGTGTTTATGTTCTGTCTACTCCAAGTTTTAGATTAAAGAAATTTTAATAGAATTTTATCCCATCTGTTTTTCCAAGGCTACCTTCTTTGCAGAGTAATTCTTTTCAGTAAGAAATCCATGTCAATCAAATCACCCCCAAATTTTCTACTTTTCAGTAGAGATGTTAGCAGCAACAAGCACTAAATAAGCAAAAGGAGGTTATTGATTTGATTCTCCAATTATCTTTTGTACTTTTGATTTTTATATTGTACTGTTGCAAATTGCATAATATTCCTCCATTTTGTGATATATAGTAATTCCTCCTCTATACCTGTGATTATGTTTCTGCTTTGGAATGAGTTGTCTGTAGTAATAAGGAGGCAAGATTAAAATAGGATTTTTGTTGAGTCCCAACCTTGCTGGATTTTGCTAAAGCTAATACAGAAACAGTTACAATCATACATTGACAGAGAACTTCCAGAAGTTCAATCTGGATTCAGAAGAGGCCAGGGAATGAGAGATATCATTGCTGATGTCTGATGGATCTTGGCTGAAAGCAGAGAATATCA
>NW_006408914.1:461968-463422 GCF_000296735.1 Chrysochloris asiatica
GATGGCTAAGCTTTGTCTCTCCTACTTTGGACATATTGTCCGGAGGAAACAATCGTTGGAGAAGGATGTCATGCTGGGTAAGGTGGAGGGTCAGAGACAAAGAGGAAGACCCCTAACGAGGTGGCATCATTGATGGACTCAAGTGTGGCAGTGGTAGTGAGGTTGGCCCAGGATCGGACATTGTTTCGTTCTGCTGTTCATGGGATCGCTATGAGTCGGTTCCGACTCGATGGCACCTGACAACAACAACAACAACAAACACTTAAGAAAGTTATGGTGTGATATTGTAAGATAAGCATTGGACTTCTAACCATCAGTTTGGTGGTTCAAACCTGCCAAATGCTCTTGGAAACCCTATATAGATTCTCTTTGAGTCAACTAATTCCATGGCATTTAAAAACAAACAAAACAATATTCAGAAATGGTCTCCATCTTCCTTCTACTTTGCTTTAGTATGGAAGCTTATCTGAAACTTCTCCACCATTGGTGATACTGCTAGTATTTAAATTCTAGTGGCATATTTTCCAGCATAGCAGCAACACACAAGCCACTAGAGTGTGACAAAATGACAGAGGAGTGATAAAACCATTGATGAGACATACATTTAAAAAATAAAAGGTAAGAGATAAAAGAAAAATGGATAAATTCAGTGGAAAATTTTAAAACATACTTATAATTTCTGAATTTGGTCAGCAAAAGCTTTATTTCCACTAGTGTGTTTTGCATATAATTTTAGATTAACTATAAATTTGAACTTGATAACCTCACTTTCATTGTTTTATCATTACAAGAATTTTTTAATTGGGAGCACTTTTGTATGATGTTAACAACTGGAGAATAATGTAGGTAGAGTATCTTTATGGTTCATCTCACCTGACAATACCCCATATAATTAGCATTTCATTTTAAGAAAGTTTTAGATTCAATAGCAAAATGAGATAATAATAAAGATTAAATGACTTGCTAATTAGAGGAACTTATCACTGGACTCTTGCACACTAATCAGAATACTAAAATTATATTGAGTGATGACTAACACATTTCACCAATGAGATATGTTAATGGAAAGGTAGCAATATAAACAGCTAAAACCCAAGTCACCATTTTTCATTTAATATTACATAATATCTTCATAATTAAGCTAGTATAGATTCTAATTAGGAAAAACTATTTTCCTATAGAACAATTTGAGAAAATTCTTCATCATCTTTCTAAATAAATAATGCTTTTTAAATCAACATTTCAAAGGGCAACTCAAGTACACAAATTAACTATTATAATGAAAATTACCAAGACCTGGAGTTAGTACACCAAAAGGGAAGAACACGTTCAACATTTCTCAAGCTAAATGAATAGAAGAAACAATTAAATTTTTGACATACAATATCAAAGGATTTTATGGGCTAATTATTGACTGATGCAGAAATTATCAAAATAAAATATAAGGAATATAC
>NW_006408914.1:464472-471049 GCF_000296735.1 Chrysochloris asiatica
GGACATTGTTTCGTTCTGCTGTGCATGGGGTCGCTATGAGTCGGTTCCGACTTGATGGCACCTGACAACAACAACAAGGACAACATCTCAGGGAATGAGTATCCAGGAACACTTAATTGTGTTCATGAGGAACCTGTACATAGACCAATATATAGATTACCACATTGGCAGCAGCAATGGGCTTGAGCATATCAAGGATTGTGAGATTGGTTTAGAACTAATCAGTGTTTTGTTCTGTTGTGTATAAGGCTGTTATATATTAGTTGCTTGATGGCAATTAATAGCAACAAAAATCCATCAGATCATAGATGATAAAATAATAAATATAACAAGTCCAGGTGTGATTCTGTTAGTTAATGTGCTGGAATGTAAAATCATTTTGAACCTCACTAGTTGTTCCTCAGAAACTCTATACAGGGTCACTAGGGATCAGAACTGACTCAAGAGCACTTAACAGAAACAGAAAACTGAGATAGCAACCATTAAACTGACTTTCCATTTATGATTGATATATTATTGCTAAGAAGTTGGTATAAAATTTTTAAATATGTGAAATTAAGTTACTTTGCCAGAAAATTGTTCACCAAATTCTGTATAAAAAGAAAGTTATTTCATAGAAAGAATATGCAAAAAGAGAAACCATCCAAAAATACTGTTAGTATTGGTACCATTTTGCTTGGGTCAACCATTAACACTCATGGAAGTAGCAGTCAAGAAATTAAGTGACGTGTTGCATTAGGCAAATTCTTGTACAGAACCTCTTTAATGTACTCAAGAGCAAAGATACAAGTTTGAAGACTAAGGTTTGCTTGATCCAAGCTATGATATTTTCAATAACCTCATCTGCATGTGAAACCTGGAAAGTGAATAAGTGGGATTCAAATCAGGGATGCAAAGATGGTTCAGCATTTGAAAATAATCAATGTAACCCACCATGTACATAATAATAATAAAATAAAGAAGGACATGGACATATTGATAGAAACAGAAAAGGCATTGGACAAAATCCAATATCCATTCCTGATAGAAACACTCAACAAAATAGGAATTGAAGGGAAATTCCTCAACATAATTATTAGCATATATACAAAACCAACAGCCAACATCACTCTCAGTGGAGAGAAACTGAAAGCCTTCCTTTTGTGAACAGGAACCAGAAAGGGATGCCCTTTATCACCATCCCTATTCAATATTATGTTGGAAGACTTAACTAGAACTATAAGGCAAATAGGGAATTTAAAGGAATCCAAATTGGCAAAAAGGAAGTAAAACTATCTCTGTTTGCAGATTATATGATCTTATGCATAGAACTCTGATAACGTAGTGGTTACGAATCGGGCTGCGAACCTCAAGGTCAGCAGTTCGAAACTACCAGTTGTTCCGTGTGAGAAAGAGGAGGCTTTCTGCTCCCATAAAGATTTACGGCCTCGGAAACCCTGTACAGGGTCACTATGAGTCGGAACTGACTCCACGGCACATAACAACAACAAACTACAATGCATAAAAAACCCCAAAGACTCAGCAAAATCCTACTAGATATCATGGGAAGATTCAGCAAAGTGGTAGAGTACAGCAAAGTGTCATAGTACATTGAGAGAGGAAGACATAGTCTCTTCAGTGGATGGAGCTGGCAGAACTGGAAATTGATATGCAAAAAGATTGAAACAAGACCTTTATCTCACGCCATATACAAAATCAACTCAGTATGGATTAAAGACTTAAATGTGAATCCCAGAATTATACACGTCATTAATGAAAAAATACAGAAAAATTTAAGGGCCCTAATAGAGGGCGGTACCAACTCGATGACACATAACAACAACAAAAGAGGGCATACAGAAACTATCAAACATTGCTAAAACTACACAAACAAAAGAAGACAAAGCATTTTATTAGGACATTCTAAAAATTGGAAACTTATGTGCATCAAAGGATTTCACCAAAGAGTAAAAAGGGAGCCCACAGAATGGGAAAAAAAATATTTTGCAATAACATATCAAACAAGGGATTAATTCAGAAAATCTATTGGAAACTGCAACACCTCTACAAGAAAAAGACAAATAACCCAATTAAAAAGTGGGCAAAGGAAATGAAAGACACTTCACCAAGGAAGAGATTTGGGCAGCCAACAAACATATGAAGAAATATTCACAATCATTTGCCATTGTTGTTGTTAGGTGCCATTGTTAGTGCGATCATATGCACTACAGAATGAAACACTGTCTGATCCTGTGCCAACCTCACAATTGTTTCTATCCTTGAGTGCATTGATGCTGCCACTTTGCTAATCCATCTCACTGGGGGCCTTTCTCTTTTTCTCTGACACTCTACCTTACCAAACATGATATCCTTCTCCAGTAACTGGTCTCTCCTGACAATAGACATTAGAGAGATGCAAATCAAAACAATGATGAGATATCATCTCACACCAACAATAACAATGAAGTTAAAGGACAAAGTTTTACTTTTGGCATTCTGGCCTTCAAGGAGCACTCTGGCTTCACTTCTTCAAACATAGATCTGTTGGTTCTTTTGTCAGCCCATGGCACTTTCAATAGTCTCCACCAACACCATAACTCAAAGGCATCAATTATTCTATGGTCTACCTTATTCACTGTCCAGCTTTCACATGCCTATGAGGTTATTGAAAATACCATGGCTTGGGTCAGGTGCATCTTAGTCCTCAAGCTGATATCTTTGCTCTTCAACAATTTAAAAAGGTCTGTACAGGAGATTTGCCTAATGTAATTTGTTGTTTGATTTCTTAACTGCTGCTTTTGTGAGTGTTGATAGTTGATCCAAGGAGAATGAAGTCCTTGACAACTTCAATCTTTTCTCCATTGATATGAATGTTGTTTATTGGTCCAGTGGTGAGGATTTTTTTTTTCTTTACATTGAGATGCAATCCATATCAAAGGCCGTGCTCTTTGATCTTCATCAATAAATATTTTAAGTCCTCTTCACTTTCAGCAAGCAAGGTTGTATCATCTGCATATCACAGGTTGTTAATGAGTCTTCCTCCCATTTAGATGTCACATTTTTCTTCATATAACCCAGATTCTCAGAATATTTGCTTAGCATAAAGATTGAATAAGTATACAACCCTGTTGTATACCTTTCTTAATTTTAAACCATTCTGTGCTCCCAGATTGTGTTGGAAAAACTGCCTTTTGGTCCATGTACAGACTCCTTATGAGCACAATTAAGTGTTCCGGAATACTCATATTTCACAATGTTGTCAAAAGCTTGTCATGATCCACACAATTGAAAGCCTTTGCATAGTCAATAAAGCACAGGTAAACATCTTTCTGATATTTTCTGTTTCCAGCCAAGATCCATTGGACATCAGCCATGATATTGCTCATTCTGTGTCCTTTTCTGAATCCAGCTTGAACTTCTAGAAGTTCTCTGTCAATGCATGATTGTAGCCATTTCTGTATTACTTTAGTAAAACTTTACTTGCATGGGATATCAAAGAGATTATCCTATGAGTTCCACATCCCATTGGATCACTTTTCTTTGGAATGGACACAAATTCTGGTCTCTTCCATTCTGTTGGCCAGATAGCTGTCTTCCAAACTTCTTGGCATAGATGAATGAGTGCCTCCTGTGCTGCCTCACTTTCTTGAAAGATTTCAATTTTTATTCCATGAATTCCTGGTGCCTTGTTATTTGTCAATTCCTTCCATTCAAAGGGACTGAGCACATAATAGAGGTGTGAGTAGCTGAAAGGAAGCATTCCCGATTCGATAAATTCTATATCCTGAGTTGTTTCTGATCTTCACTTGTACCCTACTATCATTCCTGTTTCAGAGCTACAGGATAAGCACTGGACTTAAAGATTGATTTGAATTGCAACCATGGTGGCTCTCACTGATCAGCTGATATTTAGAAGCCATACATAGGGTTTCTGTGAGTAGGAACAAACTCAAAGTCACTTAACAACAACTTCCCTAATAAACTCTATAACAATTACCATTGTAAGTTCTGAGTGGCCACTGCACTGGATTATCAAAAACAGTAGAGAAGTAGAATGCTATGGGAGGGATGGTTAGTATCAGAACAGGGTAAAGAAGATTGAAGGTTGGAAGCATGTATTACCTTGACTTTGGATAAATCTGCCTTGGACTGATATGAAATTTGATTATCTTTCTCTTTGTGCAGTCAGAGAATGTCAGATATATTACCCAGGCTAGTTTTGAAATAAGATAATCGATGTTAAACTATCAAATCCAGTATGAATAAGGTTCTACTTGACTTTTGTTTAGTCAACTGAAGATACAATGCTTGGATACTATTAAAATTATTAAATTTATTTTGTCTAGTAAAGACAACCTTAGTTTATAAAATGCATAATTAAAGTTTGAAGTTGTCAAAAACTTCATTTTATTTGGATCCACTATCAACTCTCATGGAGCTCTGGTAGCATTGTGGTTACAAATCGGACTGCTAACCTCAATGTTGGCAATTTGAAACTATCAGCTGTTCCAAGGGAGAAAGATGAGGCTTTCTGTTCCTGTAAAGATTTGCAGCCTCGGATACACTATGCAGGGTAACTATGAGTAGGAACCGACTCCACAGTATTTAACAACAACAAGAACACTCATGGAAGCAGCAGTAATGAAATCAAATGATGTATTGCATTAGGTAAAATAGCTGCACAAAACCTCTTTAAAGTTTTCAAAAGCAGAGGTATCAGTTTAAAGACTAAGGTGCATCTGATCCAAGCTATGATATTTTCAATAACTTCATATGCATGTGACAGTTAGATGGTGAAGAATGAAGAAAACTGAAGAATCAATTCCATTGAGTGATGGTGTTGGAGAAGAATATTAAAAACACCATAACTGCAAGATGATCAAACAAATCCATGTAAGAAGAAGTAGAGGCAGAAACTGCTTAGAATCCAGGATTGAGAGACTTCATCTCTCATATTTTAGACATATTGTAAGGAAAGGTTAGTCCATATAAAGTGGAGAGTCTGTGAAAAAAGGGAAGATCCCCAATGAGATGGAATGACACAGTGGTAGCATCAGTGGGCTCAAACATAACAATGATTGTGAGGATTGTGCAGGACTGGGCAGTGTTTCTGTTTGCATAAGGTCACTATGAGTTGGAAGTGACTCAACAGCACCTAATAACAACAACAACAATAAATTAAAGAATAAACTATACTTACTTTGGTAGTTTATATTGTTGTTGTTGGTACCATCGAGTCGGTACTGACACATAGCGACCTTATGCACAGCAGAATGAAACACTGCCTGATCCTTCTCCAGCAACTGGTCCCTCCTGACAATAAATAACACAGTCAGTGTTGCCATGCTCTGTTCGAACAACTGTGTCTTGATCCAGGTACAGATTTCTCAGAAGTGCAATTAAGTGTTCTGGAACACTAATACTTCTCAATGTTGTCCATAGCTTGTCATGATCCACATAATCGAAAGCCTTTGAGTAGTCAGTAAAGCAAAGGGAAACATCTCTCGTTCCAGGGCCTCTTCTGAATCCAGCTTGAATCTCTGGAAGTTCTCTGCCAATGTATGATTGTAGCCGTTTCTGTATTACCTTTAGCAAAACTTTACCCTTTTCTACAATTACTCACAAAAACAAAGAGCATAATTTAATCTATAGCTATATTTAACAAGATCAAGGAATACAGAGGAATTAAATGAACTATCAGTGTTTTCAGGTGCTGTTATTTGTCTTTGATTCATAGCAACCCTATGCACAGCAGAATGAAACACTGCCAAGCCTGCACCATTATCACAATTTCTAGTTTTGAGCCCATTGCTACTGCTACTATGTCAATCCATATCCTTTTGAGGGGGGGGGGGGTCTTCCTCTTTTTCAATGACCCTCCAGTTTACTTGGCATGATGTCCTTTTCCAGGGATCCTCCTGATAACTTATCCAAAGTATGACAGAAGAAGTCTCGCTATCCTGGCTTCTAAGAGCATTTGGGTGCACTTTACTCAACATACACCTTTTTGTGCTTTTGGTAGTCCATGGTTCTTACAATATTCTTTGGCAACGCCATGAATAAAATGTATCATTTCTTCTATGGTCTTTCCTATTAATTGTACAGCTTTCACATGCCTATGAGGTGACTGAAATATCATTGCTTGGGCAACTGCATCTGTCCCCAAACTGATATGTTATTTTCAGATGATGTTCACATTCCATTGGGGCACTTTTCTTTGGAATAGGCACAAATATGGATCTCCTCCAATTGTTGGCCAGGGTATACGTCTTCCAAATTTCTTGGTATAGATGAATGCGTGCCTCTAGTGTTGCATCAGTTTGTTGAAAGTTTTCAATTTACATTCGCTAAATTCCTGGAGACTTGTTTTTCACCAATACTTTTCCTGCAGTTTAAACGTCTTCCTTCACTGATATTTGGTTTTGACAATACGCTACCTCTTGGAATCGTTTAATGTCCACCATTTCTTTTTTGGTACAGTGACTCTGTGTATTTCTTTCATATTCCGTAATGTTGTCTGCATCATTCAATATCTTGTCCAAAGGATCCAAGCAAATTGCATATGGGTCATGTTTTTTTTTTTTTTTTTTTTTGCCAA
>NW_006408914.1:471149-472735 GCF_000296735.1 Chrysochloris asiatica
TCTTTCATATTCCGTAATGTTGTCTGCATCATTCAATATCTTGTCCAAAGGATCCAAGCAAATTGCATATGGGTCATGTTTTTTTTTTTTTTTTTTCTTTAGTTTTTAAAGCTTCCAATACTAAGTTTGTTCTTCCATTTTAATTTTCTAACTCCGGGACTTTTTACAATTAATTATAGTACTTGATTTGGTCTTCTCAAACTGCCTTTTGAAATATTCTGTTCAGCTCTTTACTTCCTCATTTCTTCCATTCACTTTAGCTTCTCTATACTCAAGAGCAAGAGTCTCTTCTGGCATCCACGTTTATCTTTTTGTTGTATGATGTTCTTGACGTCATTCCACAACTCTCTGTTCTTCAATCATTAATGTGTAATGCATCATATCTCTTTATGAGATGGTCTCTAAATTCACATGGGATATATTCAAGGACATATTTTGGCTCTCATTGACTTGTTTTCATTTTCTTCAGTTTTAGCCTGGACTTGCACATGTTTAAATGATGGTCTGTTCTACAGTCTCCCAATTGTTTTATTTTGGCTGGCAATATTGAGATTCTCCAAGATCTCTTTCCACAGGTGTTGTCATACTTCACTACCAGTATAGTAATAGAAACATGATATTGCCTGGTTAAACTTTGCATTGTGTAACATATCTTTTTTCCCCACTTACTCCATTTGAAAGGGAAAAAACAACCCGACACCGCTCATCAACCACACCTCACACCAGATGGCTCATCTAGAGACTTTTATTCAGGGTGAGGAAGGTAACCTCTGCTGGAGAGTGAAGGCAGGAGGAAGAAGGGAGAGAGGAAGAAGAAGAAGAGGGAGTAAAAAGGAAGGGAGGGGATTTATATAGGTTCAACAGGAAGGGAGTTGTCATTGCTGGGGCGATTTAGCTCTGGCCTATCAAAAGTCATGTTGTTCTTTAAACTACGTGCCTTGTAGTTTAGGGCGGGGAAACAGACAAAATGGAGCTAGAGGGAGGGGAGAGGGAAGAACCGGAAGGTATTGTAACATTGTAACACCTTTATCTGAAATAGATATCTCACTTTATGATATGAATTTTTGTATGTATGTATGCATGTGATTATGCATGCATGAATGCAAGTGAATTTCTCTATATTTTTCTTGACAAAATCATGAACTCTGGTATCTTCTCTCATTCAGAAATGTTGTCAGTAACTAACAGAAATAATTTCACTCCTGATGTAGCAATGTAGGATAAGTCCAGGTCTGCTGTTCAGAAAGTCAGTAGTTCAAACCCAGCAACCACTCCTCAGAAACCCTATATCAGTCACTATTAGTTACACAATGCAAAGTTACACAACAACAACAATTAGTCAGAGCTGACTTGCAGGCACTTAATAATAACAACAACAACAGACATTGCAGATATGAACTAATGGATAGAAAAGTATATATCTTTTAATCCATTCATTTAATAATGATATTTTGGAGTCATTCACATATCAGTCATTGCAATGTCTATATGACTCTTCTAGTTGTAGTCTGTGTTGCTGTTGTCAGGTACCATCGAGTCAGAACCGACTCATAGCGACCCCATGCACAGCAGAATGAAACAATGTC
>NW_006408914.1:474932-476854 GCF_000296735.1 Chrysochloris asiatica
CAGAAATCTATCATTCGTTCTCCAGCATCATTTCTATCATCAAGTCCAAATTTTCCAACTACTGGAACCTCCTCTTTGCTCCCTACTTTTGCATTCTGGTCACCAGTAATGAGCAATACATCTTGATTGCATGTTTGATCAATTTCAGACCGAAGAAATTGGTAGAATTCTTCTATTTCATCTTCACTGGCTTTAGTGGTTGGTGCATACATTTGAATAATAGTCTGTAACTCCCACTAAATAACATTTCTGCCCAGTTGGATCCAGGAAAAGAAGGTGGGAGAAGATACTGATAGGATGACAAGATTCAGAAGTGAAAGTTAGCAGAGTTCATTGTAATTGTAAAAACATGAGCTTCTAGCATGAATATAAAATGAACCATCTCAGAAGTAGGAAGGGGAATTTCATTACCATTAAAAAAGTAGAGTCAGGAGGAAAGCACAACCTTTGAGCCCTGAGATACCTGTGCATTGAACCTCCTTGAGCCCCAGGCAGAAAACTGTGATACAAGAGGAGTGGCAGTTGACCAGAGACATTAGAATTGAGAACCATAGCCCAAGACAGACAAGTGGACTTCCTAGCCCACGAAGCAATTCAAAATGAATGACTTTGGGCAGAAAGCTTGCTTAAAGAGTGTGGTGTCTCCAGTCATTTAAGTGATGGAGCTAGGTTTGTTAACACACAGAGCTAAAACCGAATGCCTTTAGTTGGAGTGGTGTGTTCTGTGGTCATTTATCAGTAGCTCTCTGGAATTGTGCCCTGAACATTCCATCCCCAAACTAATTTGCTAACTTTCCTAATAAACCCTTGTGAGTTTGGCCACTGCCATGGCTTATCAAACCCAGCTGAATAGAGAGTGCTATGGTGAGGCATGCTTGGTGCTTCACATATTCTTGCAGTCATCTAAACAGAGATCATTTTTACAACTGCCTCTGATATACAAATTTGATGGTATGAGAGATGACTAATTGTTCAGTATAAATTACATTTAAAGTTATTGCATGAAAATGATTATCTCTAAATATCTAGCTTACATATGAATTGCTGAGAGGGAAGAAAAACAAACACTTCTATTTTTATATTAATATTTGAGAGGGTGATGCAAAATTATAATATTCAGAGTGTTGTGTTTATTGAAATTCTTACTATGAAATGCAAATACAAAATTGCAGATACTTTAAGGAAGTTAATCCTATTTGACATAATGTAAAGATTACTGCAAGAAGCTGTGAAATGTTTAGTTATTTTATATGGTTAAGTAAAATAAGTTTTAGGGTTTTTTATTTTATAAAATTTTAGTTATTTACTATTGATTATTTTCCATCTTTAAAGACAGATTTACTTTACATTCTTTTTCCTTCTGTTTTTCATATCCAAGATGAAGTTTTATATTATAATTTTTTTTCTTTGAAAACTGAACATTTAACACATTTCATTGGAATTTTGAAAATGTCTATAGATTTTCTTTTAAGACTAAAACCAATAACCTACTTTGTTTGATATTTCTATTTATTTACCTTAACATCAATATTTCCTGTACCACTTTCCCCTTATATAATTCCAGATAAAAATCACTGCTGACATTATTTTGGCCATATCTTCTCAAATATGACATAGGGAAAATGTGCACTAATTCCATTGACAAAGTGAATGCTACCAAGCTTACACATTTGAAAAATAATCTTAGAGTTTTAAATATTGCAAATATCAGAATTTTGCTCCTGTAAATGTTTATTGTCTAGGAAACACTATCTATAGTGTCTGGTGAGTCAGAATTGACTCAATGCACTGGGTTCAAAATGGTATTTTATATTGCATCTTCCTTGTCATATCTTTCATTTTAAGTAGATGTTAAACCAAACAATTTGCTAATTTTGAATCTTGAAATTATGTTTTTCTACTTATAAATGTGCAACAATCAC
>NW_006408914.1:477907-480549 GCF_000296735.1 Chrysochloris asiatica
TTCTGCTGTGCATGGGGTCACTATGAGTCGGTTCTGACTCAATGGCACCTGACAACAACAACAAACAAGTACCCTCAAATCTGAACGAACTCATAGCAACTCTGCCTAGGGTATCTGAGGAAGGGTTGGTGAATTTGAACCTCCAACCTTGAAGTTCAAATCACCTTGCAGTCCAGTGCTTATTCTACAGTGGCACACCAGGACTCCATATACAGACAAACTAACTTTCGTTTAAACATTAACTTCATCATGGAATTTTTGGTAAGCTGATTTATACATATTTACATTACTAGTGTGGCACTGTGGGTTAATGTGCAGGACTGCAAAGTATTTTTGAACTATAAGGCCAGGGGATCAAGCTCACCAGTCATCCTCTGAAACCCTTAATAAGGTCTCTATAGGTCGGAACTGACCCAACAGCACTGAACGACAACAACAAAAAATAGATGTATATATTGGAATGTATGTGTCTTACTGAGATTTTTTTCAGTTGTTCACACAAAACACTGTTGTTGCTTTTAAATGTCTTTGTTGTTGTTGTTAATTGCTGTCAAGTCAACTCCGACCCATAGTGACCCATATAGAGTTTCTGAGGAGCACCTGGTGAGCTTGAACCACCAACCTTGCAGTTCAAATGGCTTTGCACTCTGGCTCATTAACCCACAGCACAACACCAGGACTCCAAATGTCCTTGAGGTGGTTTCAATTAATACAGACCCCATATAGGGGTTCCAAGGAGTGGCTGGTGAGCTTGAACCTCAGACTGTGCAGTTAAAACAGACTTTGTAGTCCAGCACATTAACCCACAGTGGCACACCAGGACTCCACACAAAAGAAAACATCTTGTTTCAGATCCACCTTTTTGCTTGTTGGGAATCATCGTTATTAGCCACACATAAAGAAAAAAAAAAAAAAAAAACTAAAACACTACAAATCAACAGCCCCTTTTAGGTCTATCAGAGAATTGAAATGTTATTTCAAATCATCACTCTGAAAAACAGAAGGGTAGACAGGAAAATACAAAGTATAATAGTTTACTGGGAGTTGAAACAAATGATGTTGGAGCAGCTTATGATAGGAATGCATATGAAATAATTGCTTAATCGATGACAGTGGATTAGTTTGAGGTACTAAAACATCTGGATTTTAGCATTAGAAGGTGTAGACCTGCTTTCTGGAGTTTTATCACTGTGAGTTCTACCAGAATCTCATTGTGAAGTTGGAAGAAAAATCTACTTGTGATTACAGGAGAGGAAGGGGAAAGGTAATTGTTTGAAAACAGTGCTTTGCTCTTAACCCTGACCTGACCTCAAAGAAAACTATTTCCCAGAATTGAATCAACATGGGTTTATCAAATCTTAAGCAACGTGGCATAAGGGACAGACTCAACTTCAAGTCCCCTATAGTATTTTATGTGGGAAAGGGGAATTGTTCAACTTCAGTTCCTTTCTAGCATTGAGGATGAAAAAAAGCAAAGACCCAACTTCCATTTTTCTAGGCCATTTCACTTAGGAGAAAAAAAAAAAAAAAGCTGATAACTTATGAATGTCACAACCCAGGGGTACAGCCACTCTAAATATTGAAAATCAATCTTGATTTTTATGATGCTTCCCCTTTCCTCATGTCTTACTACTATATCAAATCAATAGGGCTTTATAGACATTGCAACAGTAAGGACTTTAGTTTCTTTTATCCAGTATGTCATGTCTAGTTTTTAATAACAACAACAAAAAGCTAATTCATGAAAAAAACAAACAAGCATGGAAACAAAGATTGATGAGACAATGCTGTTATAAAACAAATACCTTAGTGGGAGCTTTAAAAAACAGAGAAAATTATTTTTTTCATAGTTTTGGAAGTTAAAAGTCCAAACATGGGTCTCACCTTTTGTAAAAATAGTGTGGAGGCTATATTTAATTTTCTCTGTATTTACAAAGGAGAAGTATAATCAAACTCAAAATCAAACCAAGGTTTATTCCTATGGACCAAAAGTGAAACATGTTTCCAACCTTTGGCTTTCTTCATCCTCTTCTGACACCAACCATCCCTCCCACAGCAGTTTCTGCTTCACATCTGGGTTCAACAATTGATTTGCAATGGCCACAAAGAATTCATAGACTATTCTCACAATCATGGGGTTTATTATGGAAGTGAACAGGGTACAATTTAAAAGCTGCAGCAACTCATGATGCATCAATACTCCAATCAGGAACACCTCTTCTCAGCCTTACAATGCCTTACTCTTTGATCTCTCAGACATGTAGCCCCATATGTCTGAGAGGTTGAAGAGTAAGGCATTGTAAGGCTGAGAAGAGGCGTTCCTGATTGGAGTATTGTGGCATCATGAGTTGTTGACAACAACAACATGTTGTTGACAACAACAACATGTTGTTGACAACAACAACAACATGGGGCTACGTGTCTGAGAGGTCGAAGAGTAAGGCATTGTAAGGCTGAGAAGAGGCGTTTCTGATTGGAGTATTGCGGCATCATGAGTTGCTGCTGCTTTTGAATTGTACCCTGTTCACTTCCATAATAAACCCCATGATTGTGAGGATAGTCTATGAATACTCCAATCAGGAATGCCTCTTCTCAGCTTACAATGCCTTACTCTTCGACCTCTCAGACACGTAGCCCCATGG
>NW_006408914.1:481264-482576 GCF_000296735.1 Chrysochloris asiatica
AAACTAACCAATCCTGTCATTAGAATCCTGCACAGATTACTTCCCTGGTGTGGCATTGTAAGCTATACATTGGATTGCTAATTGTAAGGTCAGCAGTTCAAACCCACCAGGCACTCCTTGGAAATTCTATACAGGGTTTCTATGAGGCAGACCAAATCAACAACATATAACAACAAAAAAAAAATAGCCTAATAATTTTGTGGGAATGAGAAGACTTAGGATAGAAAAGTCATTAAATAAATTCAAGGTAGCACATCGGTGTCAGTTTCCTCTTTCTCAGTAGCCTTGGACATACCTTATTACTTTAATATTCCTGACCACCACATGTTTTTAATTCTTTCTTATAA
The DNA here is from genome assembly GCF_000296735.1 of Chrysochloris asiatica. Taxonomy (NCBI): domain Eukaryota; kingdom Metazoa; phylum Chordata; class Mammalia; order Afrosoricida; family Chrysochloridae; genus Chrysochloris; species Chrysochloris asiatica. Next base: position 481,612 of record NW_006408914.1, read on the forward strand.
GTAGCATTGTGTCTCTTATGTCTTTTATAACCCAGAACCGGTTGTTTTTAGGATCCAAAATACTCTTATATGGCCTCATTAACATTACAAAATAACACCCTTGTTTCTAAACAGGATCAACTACATAATTACAAGGGCTTAGAATAAAAAAGGTAATCAGAAGGAGGAGGGGGACATGATCAATTCCTTGAAACTAAACAAATCAACTAAACATAATGTGGCCAATTTTTAAATATTATCAGGTAGGTAATTTAAAATAGCTATGATTAACACAAGGAGCTCTGGTAGCAGTCCTTATAATCTCATATGTATGCAAAAGCTGGACAGTGAATAAGGAAAACCTTAGAAGAATTGATGCTTTTGAGTTATGGTGTTGGGGAGAATATTGAAAGCTCCATGGTCTACCAAAAGAACCAACAGATCTGTGTTGGAAGAAGTACAGCCAGAGTGCTCCTTGAAGGCCAGAATGGCCAAACTTTGTCTCTCATACTTTGGACATACTGTAAGGAGGGATCAGTCTCTGGAGAACGATATCATGTTTGGTAAGGTGGAGGTTCAAAGAAAAAGAGGAAGACCCCAGAGAGATGGACTGGCAAAGTGGCAGCATCACTGGGCTCAAGTGTGACAACAATTGTGAAGTTGGCCCAGGAATCGGACAATGATTTCTTCTGTTGTGCATAGCATCGCTATGAGTTGGTACTGACTTGATGGCACCTAACAACAACAACATGGGCAAAATATTAAATGATGAAGAAAGAAATAAAAGAAGATGGAGGGAATACATGTCATATTATCAAAAAGAAATGGTCAAAGGCTAACCATTTCAAGAGGTAGCATCTGATCAGCACCAATGTCAACGAAGGAAGATGCCCGAGCTGCATTGAAGGCATTGGAAAAGAACGATGCTGCATAAATTGACATAATACAAATTGAAATGTTTCAACGAACTGACTCAGCACTGGAGG
>NW_006408914.1:485213-488233 GCF_000296735.1 Chrysochloris asiatica
TGAAGGACATCACTAAGGAAGAAAACTATAGACCAATATCCCTCATGAACATAGACACAAAACTTCTCAACAAAATCTTAGCCAAAGAGACGTGACCCAAAGGAACTCGGGGATCATCTAACAATGCCATCAATATTATATGCAAGTAAAGTTTTCCTGAAGATAATTCAAAGATGATTGCAAATGATAGGGAAATGCCAAAAGTTAAAGCCATATTCAAATTAGGACATGGGACTAGAGATATCATTTCTGACATCAGACACATCTTGACTGAAAGTAGAAAAATAACAGAAAAATGATTTTTATTGACTATGCAAAAGTGTTCAATTGTAGATCATGAAAAGCTATTTGGAAGAATGTGTTCCAGAACATTTAATCATATTCATGAGGAACATGTAGATAGACCAAGATGCAGTTGCTAATACAAACCAAACGGATAATGAATGGCTAAAATAAGTAAAGATGTGTGCTAGAGTTATATTCTTTTATCATATATATTCAATTTGCATACTTTGGAATTAATCTGAGAAGTATCATTATATGAAGAAGAACATGGCATTAGGAGTAAAGGAAAACTCATCAATAACCTGGGATATGCAGATGATACAACCTTGCTTGATGAAAGCAAAGAGGACTTAAAATACTTATTGAGAAGATCAAAGACCATAGCCTTCAGTATGGATTGTATCTCATTGTAATGAAAACAAAAGTCCTTACAACTTGACCAATAAATAGCATCCTGATAAATGGGGGGAAAGACTGATATTGTTAAAGATTTTATATTGCTTAGCTCCACAATCAACTCTCATGGTAACAGCAGCTGAGAAATCAAATGACACACTGCATTAGTCAAATTTGCTGACCAAGATGTCTTTAAAGTACTAAAGAGCAAAGCTATCAGTTTGAGTACTAAGTTGTACCTGACCCAAGTCATGATATTTTCAATTGTCTCATATGCATGTGAAAGTTGGACAATGCATAAGGAAGAGTACAGAAGAATTGATGCATTTGAGTTATGCCATTAGAGATGATTAAAGCATCACTGACTGCCAGATTAATAAATCTGTCTTGAAAGAAGTGCAGAGAAAATATGTACAAGACTTCTTTTCTAACATTTTGGACATGTTATTAGCAAAGACAAGTCCCTGGAGAAGGATATAATTTTCTGGCATATCAAAGATAAGCAAAAAAATTAAGATCCCCAACAAGTTAAATTGACACAGTGGTAACATCAATGGGCTAAAGGATAACAGCAATTTTGAGGAAGACACAGGACAGAGCAGTATTTTGTCCTATTGTGCATAGGCTTGCTATGAATTGGAACCAAGGCATATCTTGGAGTCCTGGTGTGGTGCTGTAGAATAAGGACCTGACTGCTAACCATAATTTGGTGTTTCAAATCCACCATCAACTCCTAGTAAACCTTATGCAATGTCACTGTGTCAGAACCAACTTGAGGGCACTAAACAACAATAGTCATATGATATTCAACCAGTTGAAAATCAAGCACAGAGAGAATCTTCAAAGAGGCCAGGGTGATAGTTGGGGCAGAACAAAATAAACAACTAAAACTTGACTTATAAAAAAACAAGAACAAGAATTACTTCAAATGTCTTTTCAGAAACCATAAAACAAAGAAGAAAGTGAATTGAAGTATTTAAGGAATTGGGGAGGTAAGGGTAGGAAGAAAATAGGTTAAGAAAATGAGGAGTCCAAAGTATGGAATCTGTGATTCACTAGCTCACAACCCTGTAGACAGTGTTTGAATTGACTTTTTCTGGTACATCTAAGGGAACATGAAGAAGATAGTACAGGAGTGCTAAAAGTCATTAGAAGCTAGAACCAACAGTTAATGTCAGACCAAGTGCTTTTACTGGGGCATAGAATTACAAGAGGGCAAAACTTTACTTGGAAAGCTCAAATATCCTACAGATAGATGGCTAGGATAGTACTTTGCATTATTTTCAGTGATATTTATTGTATTGTCATTAGTCATTTTCTTTCCCAATAACTTTGTCAAATTTTAGTGAATACCCATGATCTCCTAGCATAAATTCTCTGTAAGCCAAACCATCACTTAAGTTCAAGTTTGACAGCTATCTTCAGTCACTTTGTCTTTCAACTTTCATGTGCAGACAAAACTTTTTTTTTGCCTTAACCATTTGCATTTTTGTCAGGGTTGGTAGCTATAGAAAGTTATAGATGCATATCATCTTATAAAATCCTATATATTTATTAAAGACCAACCATAATGTTAATTGAAGTCTTGGTGCGGCCCTATAGGATAAGCTCTGGTCCACAAGGTCAGTTTGAATCACAAGGTCAGTGACTCAAACTCATCAGTCACACCTTGGAAAACCTCTACAGAGTCTCTATGAGTCAAAACTGACTCAAAGGCACTTAACAATAACATACTGTTAATTAGTATGAATTAATTAATTGTATAGACTATCCTCTTACGTATACCAGGGAGAAACAAATTCCAGAGACTACAACTGCCAATGATGTCCTATTTAGATGTGTGCTTAACCTATTATGCCACCAGGGCATGCATAAAAAGCCAAGATTTCAGTAGAGGATGCTTTTGTTTAATTCCTTTCCAGAATACATGTGGTATGTTGTTTATTCTAGAAATGGCATACTTACATTATATGCCCATGAAATATATCATGGTAACCATTAAAATTTCATAAATAATTTATATGATGAATTATAAACTTCTCTTTTATTTTATTTACTTTTTTAGGATTATTTTGGGGTAAATTGAAACTTTGGACAATTAATAAAATTGTTCCATTTTATTTCTTGGATATGTTTATTAGTATCATTGTGTTTATTACATTTGATTATACTTAATTACTCTGCTATGGATTTTGATATTTTGTTATTATTAATACATATGCATAAAGTTACAATGCTTTTCCTTCAAGAAAGATGTATTTCAAAATAATATCAATGGTTAAAATTCTTGGAACAAATATGGTTATTTGATAATAGATAATAATACATATTATGTAATA
>NW_006408914.1:495443-496134 GCF_000296735.1 Chrysochloris asiatica
AAGACTTTTAGCACTATTTTGTGTAGGAGTGGTGACAAAAGGCCTCTGTTTCTGGTTCCTGTTTGCAGAGAGAAGGCTTTGAGTTCCTCTCCACTGTGCTGAGAGAAGATGCTTTGTAGTATTTTCATATTTGTAAATTTATGAAGGCTTGTTTTGTGGTCTAACACTTGGTCTATTCTGGAGAATGTTCCATGTTAACTGGAAACGAATGTATACTGTGCTGTTGTTGGGTTGAATTCTCAGTACACATGTATGAGATCCAGATGGCTGATTGTGTTGTTTAGTAGTTCTGTGTCTTTGTCAAGTTTTTTTTCTGGTTGTTATATCCATTTTTGAAAGTGGTGTATTAAAATTGCCCACAATTATTGTAAATTAGTCAATTTCTTTCTTCAACTCTATTAGAGTTTGCCCTTATGTATTTTGGAGCTCTTTCATTGGGAGCATATTTATTATGTTTATATAATCTTGTTCAATGTTCCCATTAATCATGAAATAATGTCCATCTTTATCAATTATACTGGTTTTTGCCTTAAAGTTTATTTTATCAGAGATTTGTACTGCCACTCCTGTTTGTTTTTTATTGCAATTAGCTTGTATATCTTTTTCTATCCTTTCACTTTTAATCTGTTTTTTCTCTGTGTGTGTCTCTTGCAGACTGCATATTTAAAGATGTTGTTTTCTTATCCATTTT
>NW_006408914.1:496915-497443 GCF_000296735.1 Chrysochloris asiatica
ATAAATATTCTATTTTTTAAATGAGGGTGTTTTAAAAATCTGCACTCTGGTTGTAGAATTTATTTTCATTAAAGTTTAGAAAAAACAAATTCATCATTTTTTGACACAGTCTTACTGCTTTTCAATACACCTTGTCCATCTGTCAACAAACTTTCATATTCCCTTATTAAAAAATGTTTTAGGCTGAACTGCAAGTTACAAATTCACCACTGTCTTCATTTCTTCATCACAGATGAATCTTTGCCCTTGAAGGGCTGTTTTCAGGTGACCAAACTGGTGAAGTCCTGGTATGGCATTGTGGGTTAATGTGTTGGACTGCAAAGTTGGTTTGAACTGCAAGGTTGGCAGCTCAAGCTCACTAGGCACTCTTTGGAAACACTATATATGTACTAACTCTATGGCACTTAACAACGACAATAAAAACAAACAGATGGAAGTACAATAGAACAAGATCAGGACTCTAGAGAGGATTCAGTAACACCTTAAAATAAAGTTTTTGCAGAGTGTCAACAGTGTGAGCAGAGGTGC
>NW_006408914.1:498663-500090 GCF_000296735.1 Chrysochloris asiatica
TTTTAATTGAAGATACAGTATGTTTCCACTCCATATGCTGCCATTTACTCTCAGGACTATTGTGATGAATCCGTGTCTTGTCACCAATTATGGTGTTTCTAAGAAGTTTTCTCCTTCTTTAGAGTGTTGATCCAAATTTTATTTTTCCAAACATTTTTGCTTATTCTTGCCTGTGAATTGTTTCTGTAGCCATCTCAAAATAACTTGTCAAAGCCCAAGTCAGTAATGAGTTATCACATAGGCAGAGCCAGGACTGATTTGCAAATGGTTTGCCACATAATCCAATGTCACTCGTCTAATTAATAGAATTATTTCATGTGTACACTCAATGTTTCCATCAGGTGTGGATGTGGATAGGCATTTAAATATAGCCAGAGTGCAGATAATTTTTTACTAACCTCTTATATAATAATGATTGTTGTCTAATATAAAAAGTATTATTTAACATAGATTTTATTTTATATGTTGCTGTTGTTGTTAGGTCCCATTGAGTTGGTACCAACAAACAGTGATAGTGACCATATGCACAAACCAAACAAAACACTCCCTGGTCCTGGGTCAAACTGCACAATTGATGCCATGCTTGAGCCCATTGATGCAGCCACTTTGCCAATCCATGTTGCTGGGGATCTTTCTCTTTTTGTCTGACACTCCACCTTACCAAACATGATGTCCTTCTCCAGTGACTGGTTCCTCTTGACAATATGTCTGAAATATGAGAAATGAAGTTTGGTCATCTTGGCCTCCAAGGAGCACTCTGGCTGCACTTCTTCCAACACACATCTATTTGTTCTTTTGGCAGTCCATGGTACTTTCAATATTCTCCTCCAACACCATATCTCAACTCTATTAATTCTTCTACAGTCTTCTTTATTCATTGTCCAGCTTTCACATGCATAAAAAGTTATTGAAAATGCCCTGGCTTGGGTAAGGTGCACCTTAGTCCTCAAGCTGACATCTTTGCTCTTCAACACTTTAAGTAGGTTTTGTGCAGCAGATTTGCCTAATGCAATACATCATTTGATTTCCTGACTGCTGCTTCCATGAGTGTTGACAGTTGATCCAAGAAGAATGAAGCCCTTGACAACTTCAGTCTTTTCTCTGTTGATAAGAATGTTGTTTATTTGTCCAGTGGGGAGAATTTTTGTTTCTCTACATTGAGATGCAATCCATACCTAACTAAGACTGTGCTCTTTGATCTTCATCAGTAAGTATTTTAAGTCCTCTTCATTTTCAGAAAGCAAGGTTGTATCATATGCATTTTGCAGATTGCTAATCAGTTTTCCTCCAATCCTGTTGCCATGTTTTTCTTCACACAATCCAGCTCCTAGGATTATTTGCTCAGCATACAGGTTGAATAAGTATGGTGAAACAATACAATCCTGTCACACACCTTTCTTAATTTTAAACCATTCAGTTTTCCCATG
>NW_006408914.1:500190-503967 GCF_000296735.1 Chrysochloris asiatica
TCTGACCCTCCTTCTTCCCCAGCATGACATCCTTCTCCAGTGACTGTTTCCTCCTGACAATATGTCCAAAGTATGAGAGTCGAAGCTTAGCCATCCTGGCCTCCAAGGAGCACTCTGGCTGCACTTCTTTCAAAATAGATCTATAGGTTCTTTTGGCAGTCCATGGCACTTTTAGTATTCTCCTCCAACACCACAACTCAAAGGTATTTTGCTTCTTGGACATGATGAATTTTTATGTGTGGCCTTAATAGTTAATTGAGTGTGTTTTGGTAGTTGATATGCTTTCTGATTCCTTCCAGGTAGATGTGATCAGGATGTGGGTTTTCTTTTCACTTTTCTTGTTGCTTAAGTCAGAGTAACTTTCTCAAGTATTGTTTGTCTTCCTGGTGTATGGTAGTTGGTATTTGTTCTTGCCTGGAGTTTGGTGTTTTATAGAATGTCATTGTAGTTTGACTATATGGCACCAATTGCTGTCTCATCTTGGGAAATATATATCAAGAAAGAGTCCCTCAATAGTAAAAGGGAGAACAAAAAAAGAGTAAAACAGCAACAACAAAAAGAAGAAAAAAAGTACAAAACAAAACAAAGAAACCACAACAACAACAACAACAAAAAAAAACTAGATTGGGCACTGTAATCTATAGTCACAGATAAGGGAGAAGAAAGAAAGAATCTGTAGCATAATACGAGTATGATTTTAATGTCTTCTTTCAGCTACTCGCCTTCAAGGCCACCTGATAAATTTCAAGATGCTGCTGTTGGTTGTTATGATGTACCTCAGGATTTAATTTAAAGTTTGCCTGTTTTGTTTTTAAACACTCTTTCTCTCTCCACACCCCTTGTTTTAGCCTTCTTTTTATTAAAAAACAGTCCAGTACCAGGTCTTAGGTTGCTGGTTTCTTTAAATTATGAGATTATCTGTGTGCATGCATGGCAAAAGAGCAAGCCTGTCCACTCACTCAGGCACCCTCTATAGTCACCAAAATGGAGGTGTACAAACAGTGGGGGGCCAATGAACAGATACCAAAAAAAAAAAAAACAATCAGAACAAAGCAAAACCGACAAAATGTATTGTCCACCTTTGCTCCGAGGTTCCTACAGCATTATTCTGTGGTGGTTTTGCTCCCCAGCTTGGTTTTGCTGTTTGGCCTCACCCAAGTTGTCAGCTCCAGGCAGCAGAGTAAGGCAAATTCTAAAATGTGAGATTTCTTACTTCCACTACAAGTTCCACTAGATATAAGCTTTCAGACTTTTAAAATATTCCTACTTATGTTGTTCAGAGTTTTGGAGCTCTTCCCTGAACCTGCTTTGCCTAATATGCTGTGATATTGCTGACGGAGAACTTCACTGCGTCTCTACCCTACCTGCCATCAAGCCCCACCCCCTTCCATTACATTTTTAAGATTCTTGATTTCTTTATATTTAGAATAAAGACATTATTCAAACTGTGCCTTATTATACACGGACTCTGATATTACATGCTGTATATATGCAGTATGTACATAATGTATATACACAGCACTACCTTTTTCAAAACACCTTTTTGTCTGTGAAATCTTTAGTTATTTTATTCACTATTTACCGAGATTCCAGCAATATCAAAGAATTTCAATCAATGTCTCATCACAAATGAATAGATTCAGATACATAAATTATAGATAGATGAATATAGATAGATAGATAGATAGATAGATAGATAGATAGATAGATAGATAGGTATGGTGTCATAATCATTGTTTAAGTAAATTGTAGAATTCTCCACACCATCATTTAAGTCATTGGTTATGTATTGAACATATCATACACTCACACCACAAACAAGCAATCAAGTTCACAGTATTCCCAAGATACAAGAAACGGAAATTGGGAATCTATTCTAGTCTCTTCTCTGCCACTCTGAAAATACCTTTTATTTTCCATTTATTCTTCATATACATTTCAGAATGATAAAGTTCTTATATTATTATCTGGGTAATAAGTAAATAAGATTCTCTCACTAACTATGCAGACTGTGGGTTAACACACTGGACTGCAAAGTTGTTTGAATCACAAAATCAGTGGTTCAAGCTGATCAGTCACTCCTCAGAAGCTCTATGTAGGGTGGCCATGGGTTGAAACAAACTCAATGGCACTCAACAACAACAACATAATAAGAAAAATTACCAATACATTTCACTCAAATAAACAATTCTTTCAAAGAGTCTCCAGAGATAAGAATGAACTGTTCCATTACTTTTTGAAACTTAACAAATTGAATGGCTGATCTTTAAACACATTTACAGATTTTTTAATAAACATTGAGGAAGAAGAGCTTCATATTGTATCTGAGAAAAATTCTGTATACTTGCAAGCCCTGTAGTTTAGAATTTAGTGATTAAGGGATGAGTTGTTCAAAGCACTAAATAGTTATTAAACATTATATGTAATTTTTAAATGTATTACATATCAATGAAACACAATATAAATATTCATATGCAGAAGACATTACATAGATATAATGTTAAATTATTTGATTTACATTGTAAAACTTTCTTAAAGAAGTAGTGTACTGCAGATGCGTTAGGCTGAGTCATGTTGTTGTTGCTATTGTTAAGTGCTGTTGAGACTATTCCAACCCATAGTGATCCTATATAGGTTTGTAAGGATTCTGTATTGGGTTTCTGTGAGCTTGAATCAACAATTTTGTAGTTCAAATGGCTTTGCATTCTGATTCATCAACCCACAACGGTATACCACGACTGAGTTATAGAGACTCTGTAAATCATTTCTTCCACAAATCATTTGCAAATCAGCCATGGCTCTACCTATGAAATATTCGACAACAGACTTGAGTTTCAAAAAGATTGAGCAATATGAGTACCAAAACAACTTGCAGAAGTGCATAAACAGAAACATTTGAATATCTGCAAAGTTGGGATCAACTCTGGAAGGAGGATAAAAGTTTCTTTTTAAAAATCCTTACTGGTAAAAATAATCACTATGAGCCTGAGAATAAATGGCAGAGTATGGATTGGAAACATCTTCAATTGCCGACCAAGAAAAGGATCGAAAGTCAACCATCAGGTGAAAATTTGATGCTTACAAGTTTTCTGGGATTTTCAAAAGCCGTTATTGGAGTTTTGTCAGGAAAAAGGTTCAAAAATTAACATTGCTCATTCCAGAGAGATGCACATTAAAGAGCTGAAACCTAAATTTTGGATTAAATACAGAGGGCTACTTTCCAAAGGCATTGTCATTTTGTATGGTAATGCATGTCCACACATCTCTGCTCACACTATTTTGACATTCTGTCAAAATTTCCTTTTTAGATATTAAAGCATCCTCCCTATAGTCCTGATCTTGCTCCATCACACTATGACTTGCTTGTTCCCCTAAAAGCAGCTCTTCATGGATGAAGATTCATCTATGATGAAGAATTGAAGACAGTAGTGCATTCCTGGCTCCCAGCTCAGCCTAAAACACTTTTTAATAAAGGAATACGAAAAGTCACTGACATATACACAAAGTGGATTGAAAAACAATTTTGTTGAAAAATGATGTATTTGTCTTTTTAAAAAATAGATTGAAATTAACTTTTTCAGCCAGAGTGTAGATAATGTTTGACATACCCTGTAAAGTCATTGTAATTGTTGATTACAATGAACATAATTACTACTGAAAGAAAGTTTGTATATAAAGTATTTATTATCATTTAAACACCATTTAATTTCAGGTGTTTCTCATTGTAATTTTTGTCTTTTTTCCTTTATTTATAAACACTTCCAATAAAGATTATTC
>NW_006408914.1:504067-506010 GCF_000296735.1 Chrysochloris asiatica
TCTGTTTGAAAACTGCCTCTTGGTCCATGTACAGATTCCTCATTAACACAATTAAGTGGTCAGGAATACTCATACTTTGCAATGTTTTCCATAGCTTGTCATGATCCACACAATTGAAATCCTTTGTGTAGTCAATAAAGCACAAGTAAACCTCTTTCTGATATTCTCTGCTTTCAGCCAAAATCCATTGTACATTAGCAAAGATATTCTGCATTCCATGACCTCTTCTGAATCTGGCTGGAACCTCTGGAAGTTCTTGTCAATGTATGCTTGTAGCCGTTTCTGTATTACCTTGAGTAATACAGAAACTTTACTCACATGGGATATCAAAGATATTGTCTGATAATGTCCACATTCCATTGGGTCACCACTTTTTGGAATGGGCACAAATAAGGATCTCTTCCAATCAGTTGACCAGATAGTTGTCTTCCAAATTTCTTGGCATAGATGAATGAGTGCCTCCAGTGCTGCTGAACTGTCTTGAAAGATTTCAGTTTTCAATCCATCAATTCCTAGTGCCTTGTTCTTTGCCAGTTCCTTCAATGCACCTTCAGTATCATTGGCTCTTGATTATATGATACTTCTTGGAATGGTTGAACATCAACCATTTCCTTTGATACAATGACTCTGTGTATTCATTCCATCTTCTGTTGATGCTTTCTGCATCATTCAATATTTTGCCCAGAGAATCCTGCAATGTCGAAAGTCAAAGCTTGAATTTTTTCTTAAGTTCCCCCAGTTTGAGAAATTCTTAGTGTGTTTTTCCTTTTTGTTGTTCTGATTTTATATCTTTGCACATTTCATTGTAATATTTGCCTTTTTGTTCTCAAGCTAACCTTTGAAGTTTTCTATGCAACTCTTGTGCCTCCTCATTTCTTCCATTTTCTTTAGCATCTCTAACCTGGAGAGCAAGTTTCAGTGTTTCTTCTGACATCCATTTTGATCTTTTGCTTCCTTCTTGACTTCTTAATGACTTTTTGCTTGCTTTCTCTGCAATGTTCTTGATGTCATCCCACAACTCTTCTGGTCTTCGGTCTTTAGAGTTTAATGTATCAAATCTGTTCTTCAGATGAGCTCTAAATTCAGGTTTCTTTATTTTATAGCACTATGAAACTTTGACATTGTAAGATAATAATGTATCTAAAATCTAAATATTTTTAGCCCATTTGCTTATTTTTGGAGCAGAAGGCCCCATATTTCTCCCATGAAACATCTGATAGATTTGAACTGATGAACTTGTAGTCAACAGCTTATAGTGTAACCCACCATGTTACCAGAGCTCCGTTTTTGTTGACTAGCATGGTTAATTATATTTTTATCTATGTGCCAAATGATGGAAATGCCGTGTAATATCACTTTAAACCATACAATTGTTTGGGATTTAAAGAGTTTTAAGTAACATATATTTGGAAAAATTGCATCTTTTATTAATATGTTAAGGAATAGTGAATGCTGTATATGCAACATGTTTTTAACATTAGTTTTAACATCAACAGAATGTGTAGTATAACTAAGTAGAAAACAATTGTCAAAATAATTATTGATTTTTTTAAAAGTCAGTAATGTCCATTTTCCCTCCTAATTATCAAAGAGATTGTAATAAAATAGTGAGAGTGATAATCTCAAAATATCTTCATTAATCAAAAATGACAGAATCTTGGAGCATAAGCAAATCAGGATGCCCACATTCAATACCAATTCTTGATCTGAATGCTGTGATAAATGAAGTGTTTCACTCTTTCAAAAGACTTATCAGGGCTTTTTATTTCACATTATTGCAACCATTTGTTTTGGGATGTCTTATGCTGGCTTGTCTAGAGAAGTGAAATCAATGAGACTTCTGTATTCATATGGATGGATGGATAGATAGATAGATAGATAGATAGATAGATAGATAGATAGATAGATAAACTGATTGATTGATAGATTGATAGATTTTGCTG
>NW_006408914.1:515135-518261 GCF_000296735.1 Chrysochloris asiatica
AAAAAAAAAAAAAGAAGAAGCTTATCTCCCTAGTTGCTTAATTAGTGACACCTGGTTGCTGATTGAAATAAGTTGTGGTGTATATTTTATATGAAAATCTTCTAATGATAAAAAAAAAATATTTTCTCCTCCCTTAAATGCATAACTGGTTCTTAAACATTTACCAGAATTGCTGAAAATCTAACTCAAAGTATTCAGAATCTATAATTCATAATATTATACTATGTAAAATTGTTATTTTGACCTTTTCTTTTGTGATATGAGAAGAAGAAAAATCCCTTTTACGGGTAATCCAAGAACACTTTTAGCTCTGCTGGCATTTAAATCTGCCACATCTTTCTTTTCTCCTTTGAGAGCAAGTGCAGGGAAAAGAAAAAAAAAATATATATTTTTTATGCATTTTCAACCAAATATTTCTAAGTTTACATGTATATATAGTTGCCTATTTTTAACCTTTCAAGATAGTTGATAAATTGTATCTCCCAGTGAACTAAGTCACTGTTCAGCTAATATAATCTTTGCTTAAGATCAAAAAGTCACTGATCATTTAACAGAATTTATTTTATTACTGTCAGTTAGATCATATATTTTTTCTGAAGTGAAAGGAAATAAAAAAGCAAAGCAAAACTGTTGAAATATTTTGAAAGATAATGTTCTAGAAGGTAACAATTCACTGTTGAAAACCACAGTGAGATTGCTGGCAAAAGATCAAGTTTGGGTCAATGAAAACAATTTGCTATCCTCCTCTGTGGAAATAGACTTTAGTTGTGGATAGATGTGAAAGGTGAAAAGTTTATTTTTTCCTTGTATTAAGAAAATATACCTTTGTTTCCAGTATCTTCTAAGCATTTAATAATTCTTATAAAGTCAATTAAGAGGTGAGTTGCAGAGGTGATTTATTTTAAAAAGAGAAATAATTTAGAATAATAATGCAAAAGTGATATGGTTGGGCTGTTGACTTCTTGAAGGAGAGAGAGAATCACCATCAACATCAGTCTAAGAAGGATTCCTTTGACGTGGAGTTCAGGCACATCTTTCTCCAGCCATTTTACCAATTCTGATACCCTTTTTCTCTGATGGGTTCAATAATTTATTGCAATGGTCACATAGAACTCACAGACAGTACAATTACAGGATTTATAGCAAGAATAACAGGGTACACATTGAGATCAAGAACAACTCAGAAGTCACAGGAAAATCACAGGGTATATTTGTTTTTTTCAATACAGCTTCTCAGCAATGCCTACATGCAAGCTGCACACTGGCCTTGGCTTCTTAGATCATGGCCCCGTGGGTCACTTGGAATGGACTGGCCTCTGCTCTGCTAGAGCAAGTGATACAAAGCTTATTAACTCCACTGATAAGTACATCAGACACCCCATTCTGCCAAAAAATCTTGGTCTGTAGGTGTAATGTTTCTTGTTTTGTGGGTCAGCAAGCCTAGCTCTGTTGACAAGTGTCAGGAAGTTAAGGACTCCATCAGCAAGTCTACTGTCAGAAGGCATTCAGTTCTCCAGGTGTGTGGGTCACTTAGCCTATCACCAAGTGCCTGTACAAAGTGTACTCAGCAAGCCAGCATTCTGCCTAAAGGCACTCAGCTTTCTCACTCCAAGGGCTGAAAGCCCACAGCGCCATCTCCTGCCAGTCTCCTAGTTATACTGGCTCTGCTGCTGTTGTTTCTCTACCAATGCTTCTGCCCTTCACTTGCAGTCTCTGGTATTATAGTTCTCTTTTCTATCTCTGTCTCAAAAGGGTTGATCCATTTCTAGCTGTTTAATTCATAAAACTGTCCAATCCTCTCAATGGGTCATACATAACTTATTTTTATAGTCCCACCCAATCATTTTGTGGGAGTTACAAGGCTTTGCCTAGAAAGACCATATAAAAGCTACTCAGAGCAATACAGATAAATACATTAAATACCCGAGAGATGAAAAAAAAAGTTTTTCTATTAAGTAAAAAAACAGTGAATATATATTATGTATTTGTTTAGCCTACTTGCAATAGGTCATTAAATGGTTCTCAATGCTTGGAAATATTTTGTATGTTGCTGTTGTTAAGTGGCATAGATTCCATTCTGACTCATTGTGGTTCAAAATGACTTTGTAGTCCAGTGATTATCCAAATTACCAGCAGAAGTACAATTTCTAAATTAGCAGATTTTTACATGGAATCTTGCATAAGAAAAAGATATAAATAAAAGGAAATATCAATAGAACAAGTTTTAGATTATTTAGTTTCAATTTATAAGAATGGTAGCTGCTAAGAACACTGCTGCAATTCAAACAGAAAAGAATATCAAACAAAATTGAAAAAAATAAAATCTATCTCAATTTTCTCAATAATGGTCTCATGTACATTTTGATAAATGTAAATAACTGAAATGAAAAGAAAGTGCAAATGATGAATTCTCTTCAAAAGAATGAGTTGGCACCTGGCTACCATTACCAAATGTTTTGAAAGGGATTACATAGAAGGTGCTAAATGGAAGGGAGAAAATGTGTAACAAAACACAAAATTATAAAAAAAAAGTTGGGATTTACTGATCAGAAACAGACTGGAATAACCTGAAACTGTGGAGTATACAGAAATTAAATTGTCTATATTTATGAAAAGGGATGGTGGAAAAACTACATTTAATGAGCCCAGATAAGGACATATCAGACTGTGGATCAATTGCTTATATTAAGTTTAAGCTAAACTTAAATAAATAAAATTAAAATAAAATAATATGAACTTGAACGTATACCACCTGAATTTAGAGATCATCTGAAGAACTGATTTGATACTTTAGACACTGAAGATTGAAGACACAAAGACTTTTGGGATGACATCAAGAACATCAGAGAGGGAAAAAAAGCAAAAGGTCATTAAGAAAACAGGAAAGAAGGAAAGACAAAACTGGATATCTGAAGAGAATCTGAAAATTGCTCTAAAGCATGTAAATGCTAAAGCAACTGGAACAAATGAGGAGGAAAGAACTAAATAGAGGACTTCAGAGGACAACTAGGGAAGAAAAGGCAAAATATTATACTGAAATGTGCAAAGTCCTGGAGTTAGATTTCCAAAAATGAAGAACATGCTCAAAATATCTTAAGCTAAGGGAACTTAAGGAAAAAATTCAAG
>NW_006408914.1:518990-520873 GCF_000296735.1 Chrysochloris asiatica
TTTTAAGTCTTCTTCACTTTCAGCAAGCAATGTTGTATCATCTGCATATCTCACATTGTTAATGAGTCTTCCTCCCATCCTGATTCCACGTTTTTGTTCATAGAACCCAGCCTCTCATATGATTTGCTCAGCATGCAGGTTGAAAAGGTATGGTGAAAGAGTAAAAATTGAAATCTTTCAAGAAAGTGAGGTGGCACAGAAGACACTCACTCATCTGTACCAAGAAATTTGGAAGACAACTATCTGGCTGACTTATTGGAAGAGATCCATATTTGTGCCCATTCTAAAGAAAGGTAACCCAACGGAATGCGGAAATCATTGGACAATACCTTTGATATCCCGTGAGAGAAAATTTTACTAAAAGTCATACAGAAATGGCTACAAACTTACACCGACAGACAACTTCTAGAGGTTCAAGCCGGATTCAGAAGAGGTCATGGAATGAGGGATATCATTACTGATGTCTGATCGATCTTGGCTGAAAGAGAGAATATCAGAAATATGTTTACCTGTGCTTTATTGACTATGAAAGCCTTTTGATTGTGTGGATTATGACAAGTTATGGACAACATTGTGAAGTATGAGTATTCTGGAACACTTAATTGTCCTCTTGAGGAACCTGTACCTGGACCAAGAGGCAGTTGTTCAAACAGAACATGGGAACACTGTGTGACAGGGTTGTACTGTTTCACCATTATTATTCAACCTGTATGCTGTGCAAATAATCCTCCAGTCAAGTTCTGATTATCAAGCCATTAAAGCTAGTTCAAATGGGTACTATCTGAAAGTTTGGGCATTCTTATGTGTCTCCCCTTACTTCATATCAGCTGAATGCTCACTATCAGTTGAAGACCTCCATGACAATATTATTTTCCATGAACTCAGGTGTTCCAATGTCTCAGCAATACTTTAAACCAGTCAGCCTTTCCTCTACTCTCTCTCATCTCCAGGTTGATGAGAATCTATAGAATGTAGTCAAACTCAGCCCATACCTTTATTGATGCCATTCCCCCACTTCCACTCACTAGAAGACCAACATGGTTGGCAGCAAGCTTACATGCCTGCTCATGTGTTCCCTTTGAATTTCATTCTTGGACAGAGGTTGGTCATGACAGGACTTGATTGCTTGCCTTAATGGCTCCCTGATGAGCAACTTGCTTGTCCTTGTACTAGCCAATCACTTTCATTTTTGTTGGGGATTTTTCCTGTTAGTCTTTCTCTTAAGAAGTGTCTTCTGTTCCTCTAGCTGTTTCAGGCTGGTCTGCTTTTTCTTTCAAGTGGGAATGCCCCACCTCAGAAGGTTCTGGATAGGGCTCAGGATTCCACCTAAGGCCTTATATGCTACAAACAGTCTGCAGGAAGCCTATTTCACTGGACAAGTTCTAAAACCCCTTGTAGGTATTCCAATCAGTTTTCTTTGTTAAGTGCCATTGAGTTGATCCGATCTATAGAAGGAGCTCTGGTAGCATAGTGGTTACGAATTGGGATGCGAACCACAAGGTAAGTTAGATACATTAGACGCTAAAGATTGTTCCCAATGGTGTATCTATCTTATTTGATTGTTCATGCAGTGCTTTCCTGACTTCTTCCTTATTTTTCTGAACTCCATTGTAAATGTCTTGAAACATTTTATAATCATTTTTCTGAATTCCTTCTCAGGGCAAAGCCTACTCTCCTTCCAATATGGAGTGCAAGTCTTCCCCCAACTCATTTGTCTTAGTCATTTTATCTTATTTCTGGACATGTGCTGATATGGGCACTTGTTCTCTTTCTTGGGCATAGTCAGTAGTTAGTTGTGGCCTTAATACTTAGATGAGTGTGTGTTTTGGTATTTTTTATGCTTTCAGATTTCTTCAGGAGATGGGCTTCGGTTGTCACTCTTC
>NW_006408914.1:524998-526288 GCF_000296735.1 Chrysochloris asiatica
TAAATTCATACTTCACACATTCCATGTTTCAATTATGAATGGATATTTGAGTGTGTTAGTCTTAATTTTGAGCTATACCCATAAGCAAATTAAGGTCATGAAGGTTCTAATTCATTTGTGTCCCCAAAGTCAACTCTAGTTTGTTGAGGTAGTTCTGTCCCAGTTGTATTGTTGAGTGCCTTCTAACCTAAGAGACTCATTCTCAGGCACTATATCTGACAATATTCTGGTACTAACTGACAGTGGTTCACTGTTCTTCATACAATTTTCATTGGCTAAACATTTGGAAGTTATCCACCCCTCCTTCTTCCAAGTCTGTCTTAGTCTGGAAGCACAGCTGAAATCTGTCTAACAAGAGTGACTCTTCTGGCATTCAAAATACTGGTGACATACTTTCCAGCACCATTGTGTCACAAAAATCACTGCAGAGTGAAAATCTGAGAGACCAGTTATGGTTCAATATAATGTCTATGCATTTTCTAAAGGATGGGATCAAATAAATTGCATGATGGTGGTGGTCATTGTATGACATGATGTCAGTTCTAACTCATAGAGACCCTGAATAGGGTTTCCAAGGCTGTAAATCTTTTAATGAGCAGAGAGCAGCAGCTGGTAATTTTGAAATTCTGACCTTGAGGTTAGCAGCTTGACTAATAATCTAACAATATGCTGAATTGAATAGAAAAAAGAATCAGAGTTACTTTGAATTTGTATTGTCTGTAGTGTATGCAATTAGTCAAATCTACAGTGATTTGAATGGAGATGCACAGATTATTTAACATTCAGGGCATATTTATCAGTATATAATATATGTGTTCACTTTATAATGTAAAAGAAAACAGTAGAAAATGAGTATATAAAATTAATAGTCTTTTGATTTAAATTTCTAACTCCTAAATTTGTTTTTATTTTTCTTATGGCAATTTTTGTCTGCTTTCTTCATTTAAAAATCAAATTCCCTAATTGAATATAAAAATGCAATGATCCTGTTATTGTTGTTGTTGTTATATGCTATTAAACCAGTTCTGACACAGACAAACCTTAGAGAGGGTTTTTGATGAGGGTACTATGGGTCTGAACCACTGAATTTTCCTTAGCACAACACCAGGATTCATATTGATCATAATCATACTTTATATAGGCTAATTATATATATATAGGTATGACTGTAATCTACATCTAGCCACACACACACAGATCCATACTCCAATATATGATCATCACCACCACTTTTCAGTTTCAAGTTCCTTCAAAATTTATACTAATCTACTTGAATAAATACCAATTTTG
>NW_006408914.1:529834-531488 GCF_000296735.1 Chrysochloris asiatica
GAACAATCAAATAAGATAGATACAGCATTGGGAACAATTAAAAACCTACAGAAAGATTTCCAAATGATTAGTAATGGAGTATAAGAAATGGACAATACACTGAAAGGACACATGTGTAGAATTGAAGAGATGGGAGCCAGAACTAGTGAGCTGGAAGACAAAGCTCTCAATATTACTAATATCAAAGAAGAAGCAGAAAAAAATAATAAAAAATCTTGAATAAGGTCAAAGATTCATGTTGGGCAACATGAAGAGGAATACTTAAGAATTATCAGCATTCTGGAACATGAAGAATTACACAAGTCCACAGAGGAGATAGTTGAAGAGCTTCTTGAAGAAAATTTCCCTGAAAAGTGAAAAGATAAACATTCAAGAAGCTCAATGAATCCCAGGAAGGATATACCTAAAAAGAAAACCACCAAGACATATAATAATCAAGCTCTCAAAAATCAAAGATAAGGTGAGAATCCTGAAAGCAGCTAGAGAAAAGAGAAATGTTACATACAAAGGCAAGAAGATCAGATTAAGTTTTGATCTCTCAGCAGAAACCATACAGGCAAGATGGCAATGGGGAGACATATATATAATATTGAAAGAATAAAAACTGACAACCAAGAACTCTCTACCCAGCAATGCTGTCAATCAAATATGATGGTGCAATCAAAACATTACAGGATAAACAGAAATTAAGGGATTTTGCCAAAGCCAACCCTGTGCTACAAAACATCCTAAAGGGAGTTTGGTGTATTGAGAACCAACAAGTACAGACAAAAACCAGAGATTGACATAAGTGGCAGCATCACCCGGGACTCAATTGACAAATGGAAGAGTTGAGAACAAAACAAAATTATAATAACAAATTCAGAGGATCTGGGAGGTCAAAACAATTACAATGTGAAAGAAGGTAAACACAGGAACAGTGATCCAGGTGGTGAGAAGGTCAGGTAGACTATAAGATAAAATATAGGGAAAATTATACGGAAAAATTAATGAAATATAAAGTAACTTCAAAGAAAATTAATATTTTGCAACAAATCAAGAAAATGAAAATCCAAGAACATGGAATCATTAAAACTATGAGAAAATTGACAAGACAAAACACAAAAAAACTTGACCTCAGCAGAAGAAGACATCCAGAAAAAAGAAACCAGCAGCACCACAAACAAACAAACATGATGACAGCAATTAATCCATACCGACTGATAATTACATTGAATGTAAATGAATTAAATGTACCAGTTAAGAGACAGAGAGTGGTAGAATGTAAAAGAAAACAAGATTCTTCAATATTGTATCTGCAAGAGACACACCTTACACACAAAAACGAAAACAGACTAAAAGTCAAAGAATGTAAAACAAATACCTAATAAATGTCAATCAAAAGTGACCAATAGTGGCAATACTAATCTCTGATAAAATAAACTTTGAGGCCAAAAGCAGCATAATAAATAAATATGGACATTATCTCATGATAAAAGAGACAATTAAACAAGATGACATAACCATAATAAATGTATATGCTCCCAATGAAAGAGTTCCAAAATATGTAAATATATATTTATAAATGCACATATATACGCATATATGTATAAATATATAAATTTATAAATATATAAAGCAAACTCTAACAGATTTGAAGAAAGAAATAGACAAA
>NW_006408914.1:531819-541707 GCF_000296735.1 Chrysochloris asiatica
ACCTGCTGAAAAATGACTGTGTAGTAGAAGAAATTAAATGTGAAATCACAAAATTCCTAGAAACAAGTAAGAATGAAACCACAACATACCATAATCTTTGGAGCATGGCAAAAGCAGTTATGAGAGGAGAGTTTATTGCACACATCCAAAAAGAAGAAAGAATGAAAATCAACACATTAACACAACATCTACAACAACTAAACAGACCAGCAAAGCAAACCTACAGTCAACAGAAGAAAGGAAATAATAAAGGTTTGTTGTTGTTTTTGTTAAGTGCTGTCAAGTCGGTTCCATCCCATAGCGACCCTATATAGAGTTTCCAAGGAGCAGCTGGTGAGCTTGAACCACCGACTTAGCAGTTCAAATGACTTTGTAGTCTGACATATCAACCCACAGCACCACACCAGGACATAAATCAACAAGATAGAGAACAGGAAACAAACGAAAAAATCAACAGGATAAGAAACTGTTTCTTTGAAAGAATTAATAAAATCGACAAACCTTTGGCAAACCTAACAAAAGAACAGAGGGAGAAGACACAAATAACACAAATAAGAAACCACATGGTTGATGCCACAATAGAACCAATAGAGAGGATAATAATAGAATATTATGAAGCACTGTTCTCCAATAAATTTGAAAACCTAGAGGAGATGGATAGATTTTTGGAAAAGCATGACCTACATAAACATACACAAAGTGAAGTAGAAAACTTGAACAGACATATAACAAAGGAAGAAATTGACCAGGTCATCAAAAAACTCCCAAGCAAAAAAAGTTCAGGTCCAGATGACTTTACCAGTATGTTTTACCAAATATTGAGGGAAGAACTCTCACCAGTTCTACTCAAATTATTCCAGGAGATAGAGGAGGATGGAAAATGTCCTAATACATTTTATGAAGCAAGCATAACCCTCACACCAAAACCAGGGAAGGACGTTGCTAAGAAAGAAAGTTATAGACGAATACCACTCATGAACATAGATGCAAAAATTCTCCACAAAATCTTAGCCAACAGAATCCAACAACATATCAAAAAGATAATACATCATGATCAAGTGGGATTCATATCAGGGATGCAAGGATGGTTCAATATTAGAAAAATGATCTACATTATCCACCATATAAATAAGAAAAAAGAAAAGAACATGATCATATTGATTGATGCAGAAAAGGTATTTGACAAAATCCAACATCCATTCCTGATAAATACACTCAACAAAATAGGAATTGAAGGGAAATTCCTCAACAGCCTACATTACTCTCAATGGCGAGAAACTGAAAGCCTTCTCCTTGAGAACAGGTATCAGGCAAGGATGGCCTTTATCACCACCCCTATTCAATATTGTTTTGGAAGTCTTAGGCAGAGCTTATTAGTCAAGACTGGGAAGTTAAAGGCATCCAAATTGCAAAAAGGAAGGAAAACACTTTCTATTTGCAGATGATATGATCCTATACATACAAAACTCCAAACACTCAGCAAAAAACTAGTGGAACTCATTGGAAGATTTAGCAAAAATGGTAGGGTACAAAAATCAACATACAAAAAATGAGTTGGATTCCTATACTAACAATGACAACACTGAAAAGGAAATTAAGAAAGCAATACCATTTACAATAGCTAACCAAAGGATGAAATACTTAGATAAATGTAACCATAGAAATAAAGGATTTATTAAAAAAACAAAACAAAACAAAACAAAAAAACCCCCACAAAACACTACTACAAGAAAACAAAGGAGACTTACAAAAATGGAAGCATATGCCATGCTCCTTAATAGGAGGATGTAACATTATGAAAATGTCTAGACTACCCAAAGCAATCTACACATACAACACAATCCCAATCCAGATTTCAATGACATTCTTTAGAGTTATGGAAAAAATAATTGCAATCTTTATATGGAAAGGAAAGAGACCCAGGATAAGGAAAGCACTTCTTAAGAAGATCAAAGTTGGAGGCCTCTCACTCCTTGATTTCAAAATTTACTACATGGCTACAGTGGTCAAAATAGCCTGGTACTGGTACAATGAAAAATACACAGATTAACAGAACACAAGTGAGAATCCACATATTAATGTAGCAACATTCAGACAACTGAACTTTGAGAAAGGGCCAAAGTACACTAAGTGCAGAAGACACAGTCTCTTCAACAAATGTTGCTGGTAGGATTGGAAGTCGATAGGCAAAAGACTGAAATAAGACCTTTATCTCATGCCATATACAAAGACCAACTCAGCATGGATTAAAGACCTACATGTGAATCCCAGAATTATAAAGGCCATCAATGAAAATATAGGGACACATTTGAGGGCTCTAATCCAGGGCACACACAGGCTATGAAACATTGTGAAAATTATACAAACAGAAGAAGACAGAATACATGATTGGGATGTACTAAAATTTAGAAACTTATGTGCATCCAAGGATTTCACCAAAAGAGTCAAAAGGGAGCCCACAGAATAGGAAAAAAATATCTTGCAATGATATATCTAACAAGGGACTAATTTCTAGAATATATAGGAAACTACAACACCTCTACAAGAAAAAGACAAGTAACCCAATTTAAAAATTGGCACAGGACATGAACAGACACTTCACCAAAGAAGACATTTGGGCAGCCAACAAACATATGAAGAAATGTTCAAGATCATTAGCCAGTAAAGAGATGCAAATCAAAACAGCAAAGAGATAATATCTCACACCAGCAATACTAACAAAGTTCAAAAATTCAGAGGATAATAAATGCTGGCAAGGATGTGGAGAGACTGGTGTCTTCCTACGTTGCTCTTGATGAGAATTCAAAAATTTCCAAGCACTCTGTAAAACAGTATGGCACTTCCTCAATTCCTCTAATTGGTATATAACTACAAGAAATATGAGCTATAACACGAATAGATATATGCACACAGATATTCATAGCAACACTATTCACAGTAGCAAAAAAGGTGGAGACAGCCTAAGCACCAATCAATGGAAGAATGGATAAACAAAGTTTGGTACATATACACAGTGGAATATTATCCTACCTTGAAGAATAACAAGGAAGCTGCAAGCCACCGCATAAAAACCTTCAAGACATGATGCTGAGTGAAATCACTCTGTCACAAAAGAACGAATATCGCATAAGGCCATGACTGTAAAATAAAACCTATCCATACTAAAAGGGAAACAAAAACCTTTGTTGGTTGCCAGTGAGATTGGGGTGGGAGGTTTGCTGGATTTGGAGGGAGGCAACAGTAGAGCACAGAATAGGAGCAGAAACATCATAGTTCGGGTGTTAGGGAGGGCAATACATAAGAAGGGGGAGGGGTTGGAAGAACAACATAGACAGGGGAATATTGAGACAGATTTGCATGGGCTATATGGAACAGAGGTAAATAGTGATGCATGTTCAAACTTGGAACAACAGGGCTCTGTGATACAGGGATCGAGGCATAATTTGAAGAGGGGAAATAATACTAAAATGCTTGACTGTCTTATGAATGTTGAATTCCCTTGCCTACTATTGTAAAATAGATACTAGAGTGGGATACAAAGGAATGCTGGGAAACATGATTACAGAAATCTTGAAAGCCTATCTTCAGCCTATATCTTATTGGAATACCTAAAAGGGGTTCTAGAACTTTCCCAGTAAAATAGGACTCTTGTGGAGCCTTTACAGTGTATAGAAACTTAGGTGGACTACTGACCCCCATCCAGAACTTTCAGTGGTGGGACATTACCACCAGAAAGGACAAGCAGACCAGCCTGGAACAGCTAGAGCAACAGAAGATACATCTTCAAAGAAAGATCTGCAGAAAAAAAAAACAAAACAAAAATGGCAGTATGACTGGCTACTACAAGAATAAGCAAGTTGTTCACTGGGAAGCCATTAAGGCAAGCAATCAAGTTCCTTCAGGACAAATCCCCCTTCAAGACTGAAACTCAAAGGGAACACATAAGTAGGCATGTATGCTTGCTGAGGACCACTTTGGTCTACTGACAAGGAAGCAGGGGAAAGACTGCAATTTTAAAATGGGCTGAATTCAATCATTTTCCATAAACTCCCATTGAGAGAGATGAGAGAGAAGAGGAAGGTCTGGTATGGTGAGACCTGGGGACACCTGAGCCCATGGACAAGGATATAGCCACAGAGGGCTAGGGCTGAAAGTGAAGCATCCAGATGATATGAATTGAGAGGATTCGTACAAGAACACCCAAATTTGCAGATAATAGCTATTTGACCTAGCCTCATTTACTGTGCACCTAATCATATGCTACCCCTTGAAATGTTAAATATTGATCATATATTTTTGGTAGAGTGACTCAGTTTATTTTGTTTATCTTTTGAGACTTATGAGACTTATACTTTTTTTTTTTTTAATCTTCTTTTGATGCTTTCTGTATCATTCAATATTTTGCCCATAGAATCTATGTTTTGGCTCATATTAAAATAATGTAAAATTATGTTGTTTTACTCATCTGTAGATATAAAAGAAAGCAGTTAAAAGAAGGACTCTGAAAATTGATGGACAGCAGGGTTTGAATAATGGCTTTGATATTTCCAGTCTAGTTTAAATGTGAATGTTTAATTAAATTCTTATTATTTTCATTTCCTCAATAAAATAATAATAATAACAACAATACTCATAATTGTGTGGGGAAAATTATTTAATGAAGCAAGTGGAATATTATCTGACACACTGTAGATTGTCAGAGTCCATGATTATTTAAGTACCAATGGTTATCAGAAATGATTATCGGTTGATGCTGCAATAAACTGCAGTCTTTAATGCTTTGGTTACAACATTATTTGTAGATAAAATATATTTACTTTAGGTAATTTCCTGGAAATAAAATTAATAGATCCCAGCATATGAAAGTTTTAATTCAGTTGGTGAATAATTCCCAACTCCTCTTCAAAAAAGAATTCTGAGTTACATGTGTAGAAGAATTATACAAATGAATTGCAATTCAGCAAATGAAATAGTATTCATTAATATAAAAATGAAACTTACAAAATTTATAACTAAATCCAAATATCAAAAAGACAGGTAAAAAGTTCTTTAGTGGAACAAATGTTTACAATCAACTACTAACCAAAAGACACCTAAGAAGAAAAACCTGGAGTTGGCTTCCAGAAAGATTACAGGGGAAAGCCAAAAAAACAAGTTCAGTTCTAATCCGAAACACAGTGGTTCATAAGTCAGAATCAACTTCATGGCAATATATTAGATTTTGGTTTTCTGCTAAAGACAATGATATTTTTATTAATCCTTATAATGATATTTTTAATAATCCTTATAATTTCTGCTTTGTGAATTCACTATTCATGGAATTCCTCGTTTGTCTTTTGAAACTTATATATATATTTTTTCCTTAGACATCAGAATGAGTTCTCCACATATTAAATAGTTTATGATTTGAGGTTATTAATAAACTATTTCTCAGTGTTTATAATTTTAATTATGTGCATATTCCAAGGTCAATGACTAGAATCATATGTTTATTATATCTGATTTTCAAGAATATATAATTAAATTATTTTAAATTTTTGTACAGTTTTTCAAACTACTTTTCCACGTTGAAAAATATTTTTCCGTATTTTTTCTTCTACACTGTGACACTATTTCTTACAAAGGATAGTATTTTGTGATGACAGAGAAAACAGAACTTACAACTTACAAGGATAGTATTTTGTGACGACAGAGAAACCAGAAAGCTCTAAATTAATGTGCCTAATTTGAAAAACCAAGGGTGAGTATATCCTGATCATGTTCTTACTCGACTTTTAGTGTGTACAGTAAATAGATGGGTTTTGGAAAATGAGAGGTGATTCTCATAAACTTAAGCAGGTGGTGATTCTAACTGCTTTTGAAATTCCAGATTTCATTTTATTGCTTAAGCAAATTAATATATCTTATTACACAATGCAGATATTGATCTGGAATTTAAAAATTGTTGTTAGGTGCCATCGAGTCAGTACTGACTCATAGCGACCTTCAGCAAAACAGAATGACACACTGCCCAATCCTGGGCCAATCTCACTATTGTTGCCACACTTGAGCCCATTGATGATGCCATTTGGCCAATCCATCTCGTTGGGGGGTCTCCCTCTTTTTCTCTGACCCTCCTCTTTACCAAACATGACATCCTTCTCCAGTGACTAGTTCCTCCTGACAATATGTCTGAAGTATGAGACAAAGTTTGGCCATCTTGGCCTCCAAGGAACACTCTGGCTGCACTTCTATTTAATTCTTCTACTGTCTTCCTTATTCACTGTCCAGCTGTCACATGCATCTGAGGTTATTGAAAATACCATTGCTTGGGTCAGGTACACCTTTGTCTTCAAGCTGACATCTCTGCTCTTCAACATTTTTAAAAAGTCTTGTGCAGTAGATTTGCCTAATACAATACATCATTTGATTTCTTGATTGCTGCTTCCATGAGTGTTGATAGGTCATCCAAGAAGAATGAAGTCCCTGACAACTTCAATATTTATATGTTAGTAAATTCCACCAGAAAAGTTGTGCCTTGCAGTGTTGTGAATTACCTTATGAGACTCTTTTACCTACAATGTCGTTGTATCTTCCACCAAACAACATTTTTGTTCTGTTGGCTCTCCATAAAAGAAGATGGGAAAAGATATACATAATATTTTATAATTCAGATGTGAGTGGTTAACAGAGTTCATTGTGGTTGATGCATTTAAGTTATGGTGTTGGAGAAGAAAATTAAAAATACTATAGGGTTCCAGAAGGACAAACAGATCTTTGTTGGAATAAGTACAACTAGACTATTCCTTGAAAGCCAGATGGACAAATTTTGTCTCTTATATTTTGGACATATTATCAGGAGGAACGAGTCACTGGTGAAGGATATCATGTTTTGTAAAGTTTAGGGTCATAGAAAAAGAGGAAGACCCCAACAAGATGGATTGGCACTGTGGCAGCAGCAATTGGCTCAGGTGCAGCAATGATTGTGAGGTTAACCCAGGATTGGGCAGTGTTTCATTCTGTTGTGCAAAAGGTCATTATGAATTGCAACTCGATGGCACATAACAACAACAGCAATTTCTGCATATTGAACCTCATCAAACCAGGAACAGAAAGCTGTGACACTGGAGAAGTGGCAGAGGAGAAGCAGCAGCACCAAGAGTATGAGGATGAGACAAGCAGTGGGATTTCCAGCTCCTGTTGCTAGCACAACTAAGTAACTTTGTTCAGGAGGCTTGCTTGCAGAGTAGGGTGCTTCTGGGCACTTAATTGGCAGAGCAGGCTTGCTGACCCTTACAGCTAGAACATGGCAAGGATGAAATGCCTCTGATATAGTACTTCACTGTCCTATATCAGGGATTTATCAACTTTTCAATACTGTGTCATAATTGTGTCCACTGGGATCCTGATCACCTTTTCTCTCCAAAAGAATTCAGAGAGTCTCATTCCACTGATGACTTTATACTGATTGTACGGAGTTTACAGGAAACACTTATTGGGAAGGCATTTGTTTGCGAGAGGGCTAAAACTAAATCTAACAATAATTTAGGGGCCATCCAGCTCAGTGAAATTTCTAGATTAGGCAGTGTAGGGTATGTTGAGATATTCCTTCTAAGGTGAAGGATAAGTTGTTATTTATAACTTCTCTTACAACCAGAAAGGATCTATAATGTCTAACAGAACTCTAAATTGTGCAGTTGTTAAGTGCTGTCCAGTCAGTGCCAACTCATAGTAACCTGTATAGGGTTTCTGAGGAGTGGCTGGTAAGATTAAACTGCCAAATTTGTCGTTGAAACTGACCTTGCAGTCCAGTGCATTAACCCACAGAGCCACACCAGTAATATATTCCTCCTTTAAGTATGCTACTCCAGCTCATTTACCAAGTAGCCTGAAGCTCTGCGCCCTTTGAGCTTGGGCTGAAACAAAAAAGATTCTGTAGTACTTCCAGGATGTCATAGATGCTATTTTGCTATCTGGTCCATATAATCCTGCTGACGCAATGGTGTTTGAAATGTCAGTGACAGATGAATTGTTATTTAGAGTCTTTAGCAAGAACTCCCCTAAAGGTGAATCACAGCGAAGCTTCTGAATTTTTAAACAAAATCCTACCCTTCTTACAGATACTAACTCTTCTTTTGAGAAAGTTTTTTCCTTGCATTAGAGAGTGAACACGTCACCACGGAACACTAAGTTAAAAAGTAACCTGAAATGCCTATCCTATAATAAAACAAGTAATGTCTTTATTTGCTGCTAAATGATAATTATTTCTTTAAGCAAACATTTTTCTTTAACTATACTGAATAATCATAAATGATACACACTTATACAGCTTTACCTGAAAGTAGTGATATGAATGTCAAAAAGAAAAATGCTTTATATATATTTTAAGAACAATATTTAAGAGAAATATTTTTAAGAACAATGTGTAAAAGTAGTATTTCTAATGCTCTCTATTTTTTCAGAATATATATAGTAAAAGTAGCTATGATTTTTATAACAAAACATCAAATAAATCTATTTTAGAAAGACATTGAAAAGATTTTGTTTGTAGAAGAAAAAAATTTTTTTAAAAGTCAAGAAAACATGGTTTTCTTCAAAATCATATTTTATTTATTTCAAAACTGAAAAAAAAAAATTTTAAGGAAAATATGAGCTTTGTTTCAGCCTAAAGTTTCAATCTATAAAATTTATCATGTAATCTATTTTTTCTAATCACCCAAAGTTTTCTAGTTATTAAAAATTTGATGTGTATTATAATATTTTTGAGAAATATTAGACAACTAAGCTAGAACTCATGCCAGTTTAACTTTATATAATTTCTCCTGTATTTCAACAGTAAGGTACCTTATGTTCTTCATAGCAAATATTCAGAAAGTAATTTTTAAGAGACTAGGCTAAGGCTATATACAGAGGTGGAAGCTATTTTAGTTGA
The DNA here is from genome assembly GCF_000296735.1 of Chrysochloris asiatica. Classification (NCBI taxonomy): domain Eukaryota; kingdom Metazoa; phylum Chordata; class Mammalia; order Afrosoricida; family Chrysochloridae; genus Chrysochloris; species Chrysochloris asiatica. Next base: position 540,731 of record NW_006408914.1, read on the forward strand.
TATATTTCTAAAGATTAAAGAAGCACTTAGTAAACCCAGGCCAGATTTTCTTTTACATAAACTGTTATTTATAACATAGTATCATGAATTATTTACAAGTAGTGGAATCACTTGCAACAGGAGTAAACAGAATTGATGATGACCTTCAGTTCACTGTACTGCAAAGATTGCGATTCTCTCATTAGTTTTACACTGGAGAATAAAAGAAGCCTTTGCCTGTTGAAAAAGTCAGTGCTTGCTCCCTCACTCCTTTATTCCACCATGGAGTTTAAAATACAAGTGGTTTGTACTTAGGTTGCTTCTAAATCCAATATAAAAACAATTGCAAGTTGTTTTAATTCCAGCCTTTTCTTGAATTCACCTATGTTCTCCCTACTTACATATTACATAGAAAGATCCAAATGGACTGTTGATGTGAAAGTAAATGTCAGATAAATTTGTGGACCTTTCTGCCATGTTAATAAGTCTTCTGAGAACTATTCTAACACTGGAGTGTTGAGATTGTCATAAAAAAATTTTCAGAAAGCATCTCAAACAGTATTTTAATGAGACATTTTCTACTAGGTATGAATGATTGTCAAAGATAAATCTTGCTTTTTTAAGGATCTGTATAAATACCATTAAGGATTTTTTTTAATTATATAAAATTATTTTATTACTTTAATTAAGTAGCTGTTTCACTGAAACATTTATAGACTTAAGGCAAGCTATTGAACTTCAGTGCATTTCAATTTTCCATGAGTATCATATTTTTCTCAGGATTATTATGAGGCTTATAATAATAATATAATAAAAGACGTGTCATACACGTATCATATAAAATAGTTCTTGGTGTTTATGTGCTACATAAGGAATGTTAAATCTAAGTAGTAGAGTTCTTTTCTGAATTTTATTCAAATTTAAAAAGCTAGAAACAGAAAACTTTATACTGTCTGAGGATTCATGATCAGACTCCCTGGGGGGGGCAGGAATATATA
>NW_006408914.1:541807-560445 GCF_000296735.1 Chrysochloris asiatica
ACAAAGACTACCTGGTCTAGTTTTGAGAATATACTCTGCTCTCTTTTTGGGAGATCATTATATGGACTTATAAAATATTTTTTTTTTAAGTGGTAGTGGTGGTGTGCCATGGAGTCATTTCAGACTCATAGCGAACCTGCATAGGGTTTTCCAGTCTGTAAATATTTACGAGGAGCAGAAAGCCTCATCTTTCTCCTGTCGAATGGCTGATTGTTTCAATCTGCTGACCTTGAGGTCAGTAGTCTGACTTGTAGCCACTATGCTACCAGAACTCCTTATGGATTAAATAAGAACATAAAATATTTGCTGAAAAGAGGTAGGGTTATTTATGACTTGAAAAAAGATATATAATTTTTATACATAGTCTTCAGAGATAAAGATGCTTAATACTATGATAGATATTAAATGTTTGCCAAAAAACATGTTTGGGTCAGTATTAAAAGATCAAAGGAAAACAGATGAAAAGGAGGCATGGAAAAGGTAGGAATAATATTCAGTTGAAGAAGTAAAGGACAGCTAGGTGTTTTTAGTTACCTATCTAGTCAAATTCTATTCTTGGTCACCTTTTGTACATCTGAGTGAAAAACTAGCAGTCCTGTGCCATCCTCACAATCACCAACATGCTCTGTAGTTTGGGGTATTGTGCCAATGCATTTCACAAATGAACTCCCACACTCCTTTGTGCCTCTGCTTCCCTAAAGATGATGCACTCCTCTATTGATGGATTCTCTCTGAAAACATAAGGAAAAAAAAAAGAGAGAGAGAGACTACAATAGTGTTCTTTTATGACACATAAGTTTTTCACTGGGTAATATTCAGAAGTAAATCACCAGTTCTTTCTTCCTACTCTGTCTTCCTAGGGGAACCTAAAGCATGAGGATTTTATGTGTATATTCTTGGCCCACTGATTGTTTATTGCAATCAGATGCTTGATCCTATTTTCTATGGGCAGGCTTCCTATATTAAATAAACATTAGTTTAAAATTAAGGAACAAAGAGATCCCAGGCATCAATTGATTGCAAGTATTGTACAAATTAAAAGCAAAACTGAACATGTTACCTAGCCAAATTATAGTTAGTTATTTCTAGAAAAAGGAACCCTGGTAGTGTAGTGGATTATGAGATGGGCTACTAACTACAGGTCAGTAGTTAGAATCTACCAGTAACTCCGTGGGAGAAAGATGAGGCTTTTTGCTTCTGTAAAAATGTACAGCCTCAGAAACCCTGTACAAGGTTGCTATGTGTCAAAACCATCCCGATTGGACACAACCACCAACAACAACCTTCTCTAGAAAAGTTTTCCCAATGAACATCTTTCAACCTGCAGAATTAAGAGTAGAAAAGGAAATTTCTGTTGTCAAAGTTATAATTTCACGGTGGTCAGGAATATAAAATACTCAAAACATTATGCATTTGAACACTAAGCACTAAGCAGCAAAGTTCAGGCGTAAATGTAAGATGAGTTTTTCTAGATAAGGCAGTTTGAGGAGCAGGGGGGTGGGGCTGGTCTGGCTTGCACTCCGCACCTCTGGAACGTTTTTGCGTGTGGAAGACTGTTGTTCAGAAGAAAAAACAAAGATGTTTGGTTTTCACAAGCCAAATATTTAGCGAAGTACAGAGGGACGCTGTCTTGGCAGAGCTAAGTCCTCAAGTTCTCGATTCACTGACAGTAAACGCTATGAAAGGACTTCCAGAGCTGTTTTGGGTTGCATGAGAGTAGCTCAGGAGACATCTGCTATGCCTGCGTCCTGTGGAAGAAGAATCTGCCAGCATGATCAAAAAAAAAAAATGGACTCATGTGATGGCTTCTGGCTCTATTAGAACACCAGTCTTATCCTTTTTAGATCTTACATACTGGAAAAGACAGAAAATATGTTGTGGGATTATCTATGCAGGCCTCTTTGGGGAAGTTCTCATCTGCACGCATCTATTCAAGCTTTGCTGCAGCAAAAAGAAAGCAGCTGCTGAGAAGCCAGAGGAGTGGGGGCCAGAGCCCTTACCCATCTCCACTCAGGACTGGTGACTCAGCTTTATGTAGAAGAGGAACAAAAACAATTTAAAGTTTGATATACACAACAAAGTAACCCTCCTATTTTAACTCGGATGCTTGCTATTCTGCCAAAAGACAATATGTAGAATGGTTTTCACTGGATTATTTTTCTCCCCAATTCCACAAGCTTTGAAGCCAGTATCTATCTAGTTCACACACAAATAGGTGTACATATAATATTTAAGATGCTGAGTATTTCATAGGAAAGCTGAGCCTCTGTAAAGTGCTCTTTAAGTTTGTTTTTTTGTTTTGTTTTGTTTTGTTTTTAACCCCCTGCTAATGAATGAAAAGGGGAGCTTCAGGGGACAGACGGGATTTTGTTGTATGATAAATCGTATGTAGTTTGTTTAGTATTTCTACATTGAGAAGCAGTGGTTGAGGCATTTTTAAAGATGGCTGGCTACACTTGTTTTCCCTCATGATAACAAAAATTTGTCATAACTCAGTAACATGGACTTGCTCCTAGAGGTATTTGTTAATAATTTTGAAATATTGAGGTCTTGCCAACATTCTGAAGATTCAAGCCTATACTACTGAAGTACTAAGCAGGACAGACTAAGGTTTTAGGCAGAAATACCTCGAAAGAGAAAGTAATCACTAAATATTTGTTGTTGTTAGGTGCCATAGAGTCGGTACCGACTCATACTGACCCAATGTACACAGAATGAAACACTTCCTGATCCTGGGCTAACCTCACGGTTGTTGCCACACCTGAGTCCATTGATGCTGCCACTTTGTCAATCCATCACCCTGAGGGTCTTCCTCTTTTTCTCTGACCCTCCACCTTAACAAATATGATATCCTTCTCCAGCGACTGGTACCTCCTGACAATATGTGCGAAGCACAAGAGACGAAGTTTGGCCATCCTGGACTCCAAGGAGCACTTGGGCTGTATTTCTTCCAACACAAATCTGTTGGTTCTTTTGGCAGCCCATGGTACTTTCAATATTCTTCTCCAACACTGTAACTCAAAAGCATCAATTCTTCTATGGTCTTCCTTATTCACTGCCCAGATTTTACATGCCTATGAGGTTATTGAAAATACCATGGCTTGGGTCAGGCGCACCTTAGTCCTCAAGCTGAGAGCTTTGCTCTTCAACACTTTAAAAAGGTCTTGTGCAGCAGATTTGCCTAATGCAATACATTGTTTGATTTCTTGGCTGCTGCTTCCATGAGTGTTGATAGTTGATCCAAGAAGAAGGGAGTCCTTGACAACAACTTCAATCTTTTCTCCGTTGATACGAATGTTGTTTATTGGTCCAGTGGTGAGAATTTTTGTTATCTTTACATTGAGATGCAATCCATCAGTAAATATTTTAAATCCTCTTCACTTTCAGCAAGCAAGGTTGTATTATCTGCATATTGCTGGTTGTTAATGAGTCTTCCTGCAGTCTTGATGTCACCTTTTTCTTCATATCACCCAGCATTTTGGATTATTGACTAAATATACAGAGAGATAATTTGACTATATATGTTGTATTCAGTTTTACCTCCCTCCATGTTAATATTTGATAAAGGTTTAATTTATATGGAACCTCTAAAACAGAATCAAATTTTCTCTTAGGAAAATGGCAAGTTTTTTTGATAACCAACCCTACTTTGGTACCAAAGCATTACCACATGATGGAGAACGTACACACTCTATTAAAACATGTTAAATGATCTGGAAAATAAAATTTGCAAGCCTTCAAGATGGTATAAAACAAAGGATAATGTTTCTTGGGGCACATTTTTTAGAGGATTTGCTGAGTGTGTAAATAATTAACTTTTGTTTGTGTTATATGACTGTTTGGTAACCTCATTGAAAATCTGCACAATTCAGTTTTATCTCTGGATACTTCAGCTGACCTTTGTGAAAGTTTTATCTGTATAGAGTGGGTGCTTGATTTGCTTTGACCTACTTGGGTTTTTTTGTTTTTTCTTCAGTTTCTATTTAAAGTAATATTCTGCTAAAAGCAAAGAGGTGTGTGCCATTGCTGAGTGGGTTGATTATGTCTGGTTTCTCTTATTCAAGCTTTTTGAATATTGAGATTTTGATAAAAATAAATAAATAAATTCTGAATGAATCGTTTCAATTCCAAAATCTCATGAAAGGCCTCTTATATTAACCCCAAACCAAAATACTCTCATTGCCTCTTTCTTGAAAGTTCAGGAAAAAAACGTATCACCATTTAAGAGATCATAATTGAGGGAGGAGCATTTTGCCTACCTTAATAGTAATAATACTCAGTGCTTATTTTTATAACTGGATTTAAAACATTGCCTATTATAACTGTCAATAAGGAGTAAGCTAATTTTCTGGACATCCTATAGTTATATAGTTCTTTATCTAAACTGAAGATTATATTTCTTCCTTTTGGCAAAAACCTTAATGCTATGTACCACCATATGCACAGAATACATTGTGAGTTGGGTCAGCTGTCCCACAGCCTTTGAGGTATATTGCAAGTTGTTGTTGTTTTGTGGTAGACCTCAACCACACTCTTCTTTTCACCTCCCACCTCTCTGTGCCTGTGGGGTTACTGTATGTAGTCATGTACTTCGGATTAATATACTAGAAATCCAAAATCTGTTTTGTACTTTTTATACTGTTTGTTGTTGTTGTTAGGTGTCATTGAGTTGGTACTAACTCATAGCAACCCTATGCACAACAGAATGAAACACTGCCCACTCCTGGTAGGATACTTATAACCAAAACTTTTACTACGGCATTGAATAAATTTAGTCTTATTAGAAAGTTAAAAAATTAAAGTAAGATGATTTTGCATTTATAGAATACGCTCTTCAGATGAAAAGGATTCATAGTCTTCTATACAAGTGTTTTCTTCTTAATGACGTTAAATCTAGTTCGTTTTACATATATTTCTGTGTTTCTGATTCTGTTCATAATACTTGGGCATTCATCTAATTAAAAATGGTGTACATCATTTTTGTATTGATGGAAAGCAAAACATAAATTGTATTATGTAATTATAATATCCACAATGATAAACGATATTACTTTTTTGAATTAAAATAGCTTACTTTACCTTGAATTTAAGATAGAAAATTGTAGTTTGTTGTTAGGTGCCGTCTACACAGCACTGGCTCATAGTGATGCTTTGCACAACAGAACGAAATACTGCCCTGCCCCGCACCGATTCACTATTGTTGCTAAGCCTGAGCCCATTATTGCTGCCACTGTGTTAATCCACCTCGTCAGGGGTCTTGCTTTTTTCTCAGACCCTTCATTTGATCAAATATGATATCCTTCTCCAGGGATTGGTCACACCTGATAATATATCAAAACTATGAAAGATGGAGTCTGGCAATCCTGGCTTTCAAGAGCATTCTAGTTGTACTTCTTCCAACACAAATTTGTTTGTTCCTCTTGCAGTTCATGGTATTTTTCTTATTGTCCTCCAACATCATAACTAAAATGTATCAGTTCTTCTTTGGTCTTCCTTATTCACTGTCCAGCATGCACATAAGGTTATTAAAAATATCATGACTTGGATCAGGCGTACCTTAGTCCGCAAACTGACATCTTTGATCCTCAACACTTTAAAGAGATCGTCTGTAACAGATTTCACTAATGCAATATGTAGTTTGAGTTCTTGACTGCTGCTTCCATGAGTATTGAAAATTGATCCAAGCAAAATGAAGTCTTCAACCACTTTATTTTTTTTTCTCCATTTATAAAGATGTTATTTATTAGTCCAGTAGTGAGAATTTTTGTTTTCTTTACACTGAGATGCAACCTATAACAAAGGGTGTGGTCTTTGATGTGTATCAATATTTTAAGTCCTCTTTGCATTCAGCAAGCAAAGTCATAGCATGTGCCAATCACAGGTTGTTAATGAGTCTGCCTCCAATCCTGAAGCCATGATTTTCTTCATATAATCCAGTTTCTTGGATTATTTGCTCAACATACACATTGAATAAGTATGGTGAAAGAATACCAATCACAGAGCTTTCCTAACATTAAACCGTTCAGTGTTTCCTTGTACGATTCAAGCAACTACCTCTTGTTGTTTGCACAGGTTCCTCATGAGCATAATAAATGTTCTGGGCTGCTCATTATCCACATGTTGTTCATAGCTTGCTTTGATCCACACAGTCGAAAGCCTTTGTGGAGTCAATGATGCATGGGTAAGCATCTCTCTGGTATTCTCTCCATTCAGCCAAGATCCATCTGTTGTCAGCAATTCCACATTCTTTTTTGAATCCTGCTTGGATCTCTGAAAGTTATCTGTCAAGGTATTGTTATAGCTATTGTAATATAATCTTTCATAAGATTTTACTTACATACAATTTTAATGATCTTGTCCTATGATTTCTGCATTCTTTTGGTCACCTCTCTTTGGGATGGGCACAAATATGAATCTCTTCCAGTTAGTTGACTAGGTGGTTGTCTTCCAAATTTCTTGGCATAGATGAGTGACTGCCTCCAGTGATGAATCAGTTTGCTGAAAGATTTCAATTTGTATTCCATTAATTCCCGGTGCCTTGTTCTTTGCCAAAGGTATCAGAATAGTAAATATGTATCTATATATTCTAGTTATTGAATCATATATAGCCCAACTGTTGCCTTTATTTAAATTATTTTTCAGTAAAATAATATAATCAAATTACAATAAAAGAGTATTCCCACATTGAATATATTTCTAATAGAAAAAAAAAATCACAAATACTTCCAAATGTAATGTGTATTTGCAAATAAAAATGATAAAAGTTTTTATAGAAAAAAACGTATTAAATGGTTGCCAATCGAGTTTTTTCTCAATCTTGTGATATGGCTTTCTAGGTTTGTGTGTTTGGAAAAAATTTTGGAAGCCACTGCATCCTATTAAACACAATAACTCTTCTAGACTTCAGCGATTGTTGTCGATTTAACTGCTTTTCATTAATTATAAAAAATGTGAGTTTACAGTAAAGTTATTATTTAATAATTGCCTTTTAATGATTGCAAGATACCTATTAGATAAGATTTTGCCCTTTTTTTTTTCTGTCAGCCCTGATTGTAAAATATCTAAACTAAGTGATCATTGAAGAGATGAAGAATGGAAGACAAGACAAAATTCCATCTTATCGGAGGACACTGAATAGAGGAAACAGTTGTATTTTGGTTGTAATCCAATAGCTTTGGATGACATAGGGGTTCCATTTCCTGGTTTTAATTTCCATTGAATGTTTTAATATCTGAATATAATAAAATGATTTTCTTCCACAGATAGTTTTGGTGATAAGGAAAACTAGAGAAAAAAACTTCTTGAAACAAAAAGAAAAATCCCCTTATTTAATGGCATAAAATTTATTTTCATGTAGGTGAAAACAGTTTTTCAAGCAGATGAAAACCTTGGTAAGTATTTCATATTAGAGTGGGGAACTTTTTTTCTGTCAAAATTTATTATATCATTTGTGGGCCATACAAAATGAACAACTTAAAAATGACTATATTTGGTCAAACATTTAATGAATTCACCCCTAATATGATGGCTGCAGAGTCCTGGTGTGGCACTGTGGGATAATACACTGGACCACAAGGTCGGTTTGAACTGCAAGGTCGGAAGTTCAGATTCATCAACCCCTCCTCAAAAACCCTATACAGGTTCACTATGAGTTGGAACTGACTCAAAAGCATTTAACAAAAACCACAACAACAATAAGATGGCTGGGACTGCAGTTGCCTTGGCAGGGTCAAAGCAAATGATTTCACAGGTCTTATTCATTCCATGTACTGGATACACCCCACCCCTGTATTAGATGGAGAAAATCGAGAAAAAATTAAGGTTGTCAAAGACTTCATTTTGTTGGATACACTATGAACACTCATGGAAGTAGCAGAGAAAAAAAAAAAATCAAATAATATATTGCATTTGGCAAATCTGCTGCAGGAGTTTCCTTTAAAGTATTCAACAGCAGAGGTGCCAATTTGAAAATGAAGTTGTGTTTGACCCAAGCCAAGACATATTCAATAGCTTCATATACATGTGAAAGTTGGACAGTGAATAAGGAAGACAGTAGAAGAATGGGTGCATTTGCATTATGGTACTGGAGAAGAATATTAAAAATAACGTGGACTGTTGCAAGAACAAAGTAATCTGTATTGAAAGGACACTGCCATACTAGAGAAACAAAACCAATGAAATACATGTTTATTGTAAAAGAAATGGCTTAGAATTACAAAGTCTGAGATCCCCAACAGAATAGAGAGAAAAGAGAACTTCTCTACTGGATGTCCATTATATTGTGATGTTGTCACCTCCCTAAGGAAGTATCCTTTTATACTCACTGATAGTCATCATAGAGTTAACAATGCCTTTACTAGGTTTCCCATAGGAATAAGCACGCTTCAACTGCTAAACATCTGGAAACCCTGTCTTATTCAAGTTGACACAGAGAACCCTAACTATTACAGTCTACCCTTGTCAACTTGAAGCCAACAAACTTTATGCATATTCTCTAAATAAAGAAAATTACAAAGTCATACTTAATGTCTAAAATGATATACCTAAAGCACATACAACTGAAGACAATCGCCCCACTTACATCTTATATGTCATAAATGAACAGAGCAAAAATATTTGATGGACACATACAAAACAAAACAAAATAAATTATGTTTATTTAAATGTTCAAAGAGCACATTCTGCAAGCCAACTTCATCTTAATCTTATTTGGTCACAGCTCAGCCTAGCCATCCAAAGTAGATCAAATGAGTAATAACTCCAAGTTTGTGAGTTCTCACAAACCTTCCTGTATTTCAGACCTGCTGGCCCATTCATTCTCAACCCTAATGGCCATGGCCTCAGGAGTTCACACGTCTCCCTAAGATGAGAAGTTCTTCTTTTTCTCATCTCAAGGTATAAGAGTGCCAATAGAATATTGCCCATGTGTTCATTGATGCATTTCCCCCAATTACATTCAGGTGGTCACCAGTGAGCATATAGTTTGCCAGTTCCTTTTAACGTTTAGTCCTAGAAGAATATTTTCTATGATGGGCCCAAACTTTGCTTGCCTTGATGCCTCCAAAGTAAGCTTGCTTGAATCTCAAAAAACAGATTCAATTATGAGTCATCCATTCTCCCAGAAGTTCTGGGTTGGTTTGCATATTTTTTCAATTGCAAATGTGCCACTCTGAAAGTTCTGGGTGGGGCTCATGATTCAACCTAAGGCTCCATACTCTAAAAAGGCTTAACAAAGTAGCTCATTTCTCAGGGAAAATTCTAACTCCGTTTTAGCAAATCTGATCATGTATAGGTTGAAGGTGGTTTGCTATATCATTATAATTATAATTCCTAATTTCACACATGTGTATCTCTTTTACAATAATAGGCAGAAGAAATCAATATCCAAAAGGTAATCACACATAAAACTTTTTAAAATCCCAAATTCAATTTGTCTTCTCCCTTAGACTAAGCCCATTCATATGCATATGACCTTAGGCCTCTGGCAGGAAGGACACCAGTAGGTTCTGGCCACCTATTGACTATCTAATTTAATCAGCCTAAAGTGCCATAGGCTGCTAAAAGAACCAATAGATCTGTTTTGGAAGCAGTACAGCCAGGGTGCTCCTTAGAGGCCAAGATGACCCAACTTTGTCTCTCTTATTTTGGACATATTGTCAGGAGGGACCAGTTGCTGGAGAACAATATCATGTTTGGTAGGGTGGAGGTTCAGAGAAAAAGAGGAAGACCCCCAACCATATGGATTGGCCAAGTGGCAGCATCGATAGACTCAAGCGTGGCAACAGTAGTGAGGTTGGTCCAGGATCGGGCAATGTTTCTTTCTGCTGTGCATAAGGTTGCTATGGGTTGGTACCAACTCGATGGCACATAACACCACCACCACCACCAACATTCTCTGCAGGCAGTTCCAGAAGCTGATCTGCCCTCAGCTGAAACATTATAACCCATTCCCCCTTCATTTTTTCTCTTTCAAAACCTCATACTCCCATAAGTCTGGAGCCATTGCAAGGAATCCCACTACTGATCCCAGCTGCTTAAACCAAGTGGGAACCATGTCTGACTTCCTCTGCTTCCACAAGCAGAAAAGAGGACTTACCTCTAAATCAGTCTAAGGAGGATTTCAGTGGAGTGGAGACCAGACATGCCTTTATAAGTATGATGGATTTTTTTTTTTCCCCCAATATCACTGTTGATACCGAATAGACAGTCAATATCAATATTGAATGTTATTTAAACAAAAATATTTAGACACACACATCATTTATAATTTTTGAATGTCATTATTTGTCTTTAAAATCATTCACTAATTTAAAAAGTAAAATAATACTAGTGCTGTCCACTCACTGCAATCAAGTTAAATAATTAATAGCAATCTTATAGAACACATTATAACTTCTGCATATAGGGTATCAAAGGCTGGAAGTCTTTATAGAGAATGACAGCTTCATTTTCAAACATGGAATAGCTAATCAGTTTGAACTTTTGATCTTGAGGTTAGCTTTACCCACTACACCATCAGGGTCCCTTTTTGTTTGCAATGGCCTTAAATATTGTGTCAAATTCATTTTAAAAAGTGGGCAACAAGATAGTTACTCTTTATAATGAAGTGATATATATTTAATCCAGTTTCATTAATGCTTTCTCAAACCCATTGTACAAATATATTAATGGTGAAACATAGTTTTGAGGAAAACATAATCTTGAGGAAAATGACAATGTCTTAGCAGGGTTCACTTTTTGGTATGTTGTTAGGTTCCATTGCATCAGTTCTGACTCATATAAACCCTATATACAACAAAATTAAACCCTACCTGGTCCTGTATCATTCCAACAATCGTTACTACACTCAGGAGTCCTGGTATGGCGCTGTGGGTTATTGTGCCAGACTGCAAAGCTGTTTGAACTGCAAGGTCGGAGGTTCAAGCTCACCATCTGCTCCTCGGAAACCCTATACAGGCTCACTATGGGTTGGAACCAACTCCACGGCACTTCACAACAACAACAACATTGCTGCTGTCACTCTGCCAATACATCTTATTAGTGGACTTCTTCTTTAATACCCACCCTCCGTTTACCAAGCATGATGTCCTTTTCCATGGACTATTGTTGATAATATGTCAATGTGAGATGAAGTCTTGCCATCCAACTATTAGATGTAATCAAGAAATATCAATCAATATCAAGAAAAAGCATGATTACCTAAGAGGTATAATTGTAAACATTTAGTTTTAATAAAAAAGGAACTTGTTGTACATTTGAAATGACCATTCCATGTGGTAATTATTTCAAATGTTGGTCTGACAAAACAAAGGAACAAGCAAATAAAAACCAAACCACACCACATTCAAACATATATATTTGAAAAATTCCCCAAAGGCAAATATATTTTACCTTTATAAACGTGTCATTCATTTGTTCTTCAAATTATCCCTAAATGAGAATGATTTATATTCTGTTGGAATGTGCTTTAATAAAATTATATGTGTTGTAATTTTATGAGTTGCATTATAATAAAGAAAAAATAGTTATACAGAAAATATCTTTTTTTTTTTAATTATAAAGTAGTTCAGAGTGAATATTTTAGTTTGTTAAGCACATGATATACTTAGGAACCTGTCTTTTGCTTAAACTAGCCTGTGACTCCAGTTACATAAAACTGAGTAATACTAGATTGTCTATCAAATTAATTTAATTTTATAAAAATCTATGTTCTCTAATATGTTTAATCTTGAAATATGAAGCATAATAATATGAAGACTTATTTTTAGGTCAAATAATACTGCATATTCAAAGTTTCTTTCAAAGTTACTGGCAAAAATAAACTCAATATATTTTTGTTATAATCATTATTAATATCATCATATATAACTAAATGATGATTCCTGAGTATTTTATAAAATAAACATACACAGATTATAATGTATATTTTATCACATTTTAAAACTTATAAATAAATGGTTATTGATAAACTCAATTTTGTGATATGAAGGACACTATATACATTTCTATTGTAATTTCTATAGTAAAAAGATAAATTGGTGCCAATTCAAATAGAAATGCAACATTCTTAAAGTCCAGGTAGTTTTCCTGATTTATATTCATTCCTAAATTATATTATCAATCTATATCATTGTCAAATCACAATTTAAACTGTACTTATTTTAAAGTTATTTTTTTAATATCTGTATTTTTAAATGTTTAAAAATAATTAAAACAATATTTCAGAACTAATTCTAAAGTTGAATTTTTAAAGATAATTTAAATATCCTGTTATGGAAATGCTTAGTGTCATTCCATTGGGATATTTTGCTTTATATTTTCACATCTTAATAAGTAGTAAACCATAATGACTGAGGTAAGAAAATGTCAAATTTAAAAAGTATTCTTTGAAATAGTCTGGGAAGATTTCCCCCTTATGATTTTGAGAAAGTTTGAAATGAGAAGCACTTTCAATTAATTCTGTAAATCAGTTGATTCTAGATCAACTGCCTAAGTAGAAATGCTCTACTACAAAATACCTTTCATATAGTTGATATAGTTCTTATAAATACTCTATGCAATATGGTGGTGGTGTACCATATAGTCGATTCCAACTTATAGTGAACCTGCATTGTTTTTCTGAGGCTGTAAATCTGTACAGGAGCAGAAAGCCTCATCTTGCTCCCACATAATGGCTGGTAGGTTGGAATTGCTGTCCTTGAGGTTAGCAGCCTGGCTGATAACCACTATGGTACCAGTACTTATTAATTTTAAAGAGTAAGTCTGCTGTTTTAATTAATATATAGTATTACCTTAATGTCTCTCTGCTATTCATAGAATTTTAAGTGACTAGTGATTCGGAAGTAGTTTGTCACTCTTTCTTCCTAATCTTTGTCTGGAAGCTCATCTGAAACCTGTCCACCATGAGTGACCCTGCCGGTTATTTAAAATACCGGTGGCATAGCCCTCAGAATCACAGCAACTCAAGCCACCACAGCACGACAGACAGACGAGTGGTGGCCGTTTGGTTTTATGTTGATACCGTCACTTTAAATTACAATGTCAATCCTAATACAATCAAGATGTTCTCTCCAAAAATGGCAGCTCCTGGAACAGCTGAGTGTCTTGATCCAGAATACAATGGCTTTCTGGATTTTCTTCAAATTCCCCAGCTGTAAACCTTCCAATCCTCCAAACATAGCTTTATATTTGTTTTAGAGTTCCAACACTATCTTGTGAGCCCTCTTGGCCCAGTGTTCCGTGTTGTTGTTGACCGGGCTCTGACAGAATTTAGGATTTAATTTTCTGCTTATTTTCTTTTTCTGTCTGCTTTTCCTGCCCCACAATCCCTGTTCAGGCCTTTTTTTCTAGTGGTAAACAGTTCAGGGCAAGCTGTGGCCATTTGGTTTTAATTGGAAACTGTCTCTTTAAATTTCAAAGATGTGCTCATGCATAGTAGAACCCTCCGACGGTGGGGCTGGGGTGCCTACTCGCTCAGGCTGGGGTGCCTACTCGCTCAGCAAGGGACCAATGAACAGATAACAAAAGAAAAGAATGTCTACACCTTTTTGTCAGCGGTTCTGCCAGGCGTCTGTGGCTGCTCCGATCCTTCCCCCATGTTATCTCACCCAAGATGGCAGCTCCTGGAGCAGCTGAGTGTCCCAGACTAGAAAGTGTAGGAGCCTGGAAGCAGCAGTCAACAGATCAGACGACATATTACATTGGGCAAATCTGCTGCACAGGAACTTTTTAAAGTGTTGAAGAGCAGAGATGTCAGCTTGAGAACTAAGGTGCACCTGACCCAAGCCATGGTATTTTCAAAACCTCATATGGATGCGAAAGCTGGGCAGTGAATAAGGAAGACCATAAAATAATTGATGCCTTTGAGTTGTGGTGTTGGAGGAGAATACTAAAAGTGCCATGGACTGCCATAAGAACCAATAGATAGATCTGTTTTGGAAGAAGTGCAGCCAGAGTGCTCCTTGGAGGCCAAGATGGCTAAGCTTTGTCTCTCATACTTTGGACATATTGTCAGGAGGAAACAGTCGCTGGAGAAGGATGTCATGCTGGGTAAAATGGAGGGTCAGAGAAAAACAGGAAGACCCCCCCAAGGAGATGGATCAGCCAGGTGGCATTATTCATGACGTCAAGTGTGGCAGTGGTGGTGAGTTTGGCCCAGGATAGGACATTGTTTCGTTCTGCTGTGCATGGGGTCACTATGAGTCAGTTCTGACTCAATGGCACCTGATAACAACAACAACAATTGCCTTAATAAGCTGATACCTATTTAATCACCTGAATAAGTGAGCAGAGAATAATTTATTGAATATACCCTAAACTATTTATTAATGTTTATGGTAGAAAATTAAGCAAATGAAAGTATATTCTTATAAGTGATAGCCTTTAACATTTACACTTAATATCCACTAATCAGAGAGGCCCAATTAATTAATGAGATATAACGTCATTACCTTCTTCTATCCTCTTAATATAACATATATGCATTGCTGGTGGTTATGAAGGAATTAGTTTATCCAAGCACAAAATCCATAATTCAAACTTATAATTAGACAATATTATAATTAGAAAATACATTAATGAATATAAATCCAATCTACTATTTCTTCTCAATATTTTCTAATCCATGTATAAATGAAATATGTAAATTTAAAAGCTAGTATCATTTATGCTATAGTTTTATTAAAACAATATAAAAAGACTCACTAAAGAGTCTTATAGTTTTCTACATAGGTCATAAGTATGAAATTAATAAACACCAAATGATACTTATCAAATGCCTTATTCATTGCAAATCAATGCCACTTAAGAAATAAGTTTTTTCAGTATTTTAAGTTTTTCAGTTATTAATTAGCAGAGCATTTATGTTTTCAAAAGAATACATGATTATGCATCACAATCAACATGAACTCCATAATTTGCAGAGAAGAGTACACAAATAAACATCCAAAGCCTCTAGGTCAATATTTAATAAAAATTTCTATAAGGTGAAAACAGAAGTTTCAATCCAACTCTATAGAGCCTTTGGAAATTGCATAGGTACACATGTGTGAAGATATCCTGAGTCATAAAATGTCCCTTTATGATTTAAACGAAAAGTAAAATAGAATAAAGCTGCATAAAAATATCCATTTTAATCCATAATCACACATTTATTCTTTTTCGTGTCATGAAAATTAATTAATGTACTTCACAAGCAGTTTGTGGAGAGTTACTAACAGTAAGAGTGACAGTTTATACTATCAAAGTGGCTCTCAGGAAGAAAGGGCCAGATGATCTGCCTGTTTAAAGATTAACCAGTCTTCTGTCAATGAGATGATTCTGACAAATTTAGGCCATGTATAGTGTTTCAGAAGATATAAATCTTTACTAAAGCAGAAAGACTCATTTCTACTCCCCCCCCCCCCACACACACACACGTGGAGCAGCTGATGGATTTTGCACTTCCAAGGAAATACTATGAGGCAATTTTATTTAAAAAGGTCATCTTGAGAGTGGGCTAACTCAGATGCAGTTAATAGGAAATTTTTGTTTTTAATTTGTTTTCCCCTACAAAAACACTCAAAAAAAGGTCTATTTACTTACAATTTCTTGTCCTCTTGTAAGTAATAACCCATAGTGACCCAATGCACAATTGAAAGAAACACTGCCTGGTCCTGTGCCAACTTCAGTTGGGTTGCTATATTTGAGCCAATATCTACTGCCACTATGCCAATTGAACACTTTGAGGGTCTTCCTCTTTTTTCTAACTCTCCATTTTAACAAATATGATAGCCTTCTCCAGGAACTCCTTATAATATGTCCAAAGTATGAGAGTCCATCTTGTATTCTGTCTATACTTTTTTTCAACACAGATTTATTGTTCTTTTGGCAGTCCATGGTACTTTTAATATTCAACTCCAGTACCATATCTCAAATGCATCAATTCTTCTACATTCTTCCTTATTCAATGTGTAACTTTCCACACTGAAGAGGACTTGGAGTTAGGGATATGACTGATGAATCAGATGGATCTTGAATGATACCAGAGAATACCAGAAAGATGTTTATCAATGTTTATTTGTGACTACACAAAGACTTTTGATAGTGTGGATCATGACACGCTATGGACAACATTGTGGGGTATGAGCATTCTGGAACACAAAACTGTGCTCATGAGGACTCTATAAACACAGCAAGAGGCAGTTATTAGAACAGAACAAGGAAACACCAAATAGTTTAAAATTAAGAAAGGTGTGTGCCAGCACTGTATTCTTTCACCATATTTATTCAATCTGTACGCTGAGCAAATTAATCTGAACAGCAGGATTATATGAAGAAACACATGGCATCAGGATTGGAGAAAAACTCATTAACAACATGCAATATGTAGATGATTCAGCCTAGCTTACCGAAAATGAAGAAGACTTTTAAAACTTACTGATGAAGATCAAAGACCACAGTCTTTGGTAGGGATTGCATCTCAATATAAATAAAACAAAAATCCTCACCAGTGCCCCCATACTCAACATCCATATAAATGGAAAAAAAGGCTGAAGTTATCAAAGACTTTGGTTTCTTAAATCAACAATCAAAACTCATGGAAGCAGCAGTCTAGAAATCAAGCAGCATATTTCACTGGTTAAATCTGCTGCACAAGACTTCTTGAGAATGTTGAAGTGCAAAGATGTCAGTTTGAGGACTAAGTTGCACCTGGCCCAAGTCATAGTATTTTCAATAACCTCATATGCATGCAAAAGTTGGACAGTGAACAAGGAAGACCATAGAAAATGTGTTGCATTTCAGTTAGAGTGGGAAGAGAATATTGAAAGTATCACCGACTTCCAAAAACACAAATAGATCGGTATTGGAATAAGTACAACCAGAGTGTTCCTTAGAAGCTAGAATATCCAGACTTCATTCTCTCATACTTTGGACATATTGTCAGTAATAAGCAATTACTAGAGAAGGATACCGTATTTGGCAAAGTAGAAGGTCAGAGAAAAGGAATACAACCTCCAATGAGATGGATTGGCTCAGTGTCAGCAGCTACAGTGTAGTAACAATTATGAGGTTGACCCAGCACCGGACAGTGTTTTATTCTGTTGTGCATAGGGTTGTTATGAGTTGGTAATGACTAGATAGCACCTAACAGCAACAACAATGCCTAGCATTTATATTTATGTGTTCCATTGAATTTTTTCACAACTTACAATTTTTCTAGATTCCAACTTCTTATATGCAATATTCCTATTATTAACTGACATTTATAGTTTAATAGGAGTCCTAGTGTGGCACTGCAGGCTAATATACTGGACTGCAAGGTTGATTTGAGCAATAAGATTAGTGATTCAAGAACACTAGCCGCTCAAGAAGCTGGAATATATGAAGAAAAATGTGTCATCAAGATGGGAGGAAGGAAGGAAAATCCATTTGACCAAGCTTTGATGGCTTGATGGTCAAAACTCAACTACAAGAATTAAAATAAATAAGTAAGTAAATAAAATTTTTATAAAGGAAACAAATGTAAATTGGTAACATTTGTTGAAATTGACCTATGCTTAGGGGTGTAGTAGCTCAAAATACCAACTGATAAGGAAGAAGTCTTCAAATCAAGTATCAGTCCTATTCCCTCTGTATACAGGTTGATTGAGATGGGCAATTTAGACATTGGCTACTCAACTGGGGGTGTGGTCTGGACTACAAAGTCATGAAATGATTGTCTTACAAGTTTTCAAAAGGAAGTTTAGTTTCAGAGTATGCCGGAAAAGATAAATTCTCTATTGAATAGTTTTCTTCTTGTCCAGACAGGTCTGGTTAAAATGCTGTTGTTGTTGTTGTTAGGTGAGAGCCAATCGGTACTGACTCATAGAGACCTTATGAATAGCAGAACAAAACACTTCCCGATCATGGGCCAACTTCACTACTGTTGCCACGCTTGAGTCCATCGATGCTGCCAGTTGGCCAATCCATCTCAATGAAGGTCTTCCTCTTTTTCTCTGTCCCTCCACCCTACCAAACATGATATTGTTCTCCAGCAATTTGTCCCTCCTGACAATATGTCTGAAGTATGAGAGATGAAGTTTGGCCATCTTGGCTTCTCAAGAGCACTCTGGCTGCACTTCTTCCAAAATAGATCTATTGATTCTTTTTGCAACCCATGGAACTTTCAATATTCTCCTCTAACTCCATAACTCAAAAGCATCAATTCTTCTAGGGTCTTCCTTATTCACTGTCCAGCTTTCATATGCATATGAGGTAATTGAAAATACCATGGTTTAGGTCAGGCACACCTTAGTCCTCAAGCTGACATCTTTGCTCTTAAACACTTTAAAAAGGTCTTGGGCAGCAGATTTGCTTAAAACAAATCAATACGTCATTTGATTTATTGACTGATGCTTCTTTCATGAGTGTTGATTGTTAATCCAAGAATGAAGTCCTTGAAAATTTCAATCTTTTCTCTATTGATAAGAATATTTTTATTTGTCCAGTGATGAGGATTTTTGTTTTATTTACATTGATATGTAATCCATACTGAAGGCTCTGGTCTTTGATCTTCATCAGTAAGTAGTTTAAGTCATCTTCACTTTCAGCAAACAAGGTTGTATCATCTGTATATTGTTGTTGTTGTTGTCAGGTGCCATCGAGTCGGAACCGACTCA
>NW_006408914.1:560700-561311 GCF_000296735.1 Chrysochloris asiatica
TCTTTTGGCAGTCCATGGCACCCTCAGTATTCTCCTCCAACACCACAACTCAAAGGCATCAATTCTTCTACGATCCTCTTTATTCACTGTCCAATCATCTGTATATAGCAGGTTATTAATGACTCTTCTTCCAACCCTTATGTCACCTTTTTCTGCATATAATCCAGATTTTTAATTATTTGCTCAGCATACAGGTTAAATAATTTTGGTGAAAGAATACAACCTTGCTGCACACCTTTCTTAATTTTAATCCATTCAATGTTCTCATGATCTGTTCAAACAACTGCCTCTTTTGTGTGTGTATGTGTGTTTTGTTGTGAATTATGTGATAGTTTACATGGAAGAACATTAGTTTTATACTCATTTTATCACATATTGTTCCATTGCCATGCTTACAATCCCCTCCATGCATCATCAACCAACCAAAGGGTATACACTACAAGCCTGCCCCTCTTCCTTTCTGTGTCTAAAGTCCCCAGCTGCTCCATCTCTCCACGTCATCATCTCTGCCTCCATCTCAGACATCACTGCTTCTCTAGGTAAGGTCCTGCTCTCCACTCTTCTCCCTTGATGGTCCTAGGAACCTCCGCTCCTAGACTGGAAAGTTAATC
>NW_006408914.1:561656-568278 GCF_000296735.1 Chrysochloris asiatica
GGTGTAGGTCAAGTTCATCAAATTGTATCTGATTACTTTTTTTTCCCCTCTTCTTTGTTCTTCTGTTGAGCTCTGATCATTCAGTCATTGAAGCCAGGTCAAGTGGATATTATCTGCAAGTGTGGGTGTTCTTGTGCATGTGACCTCTCTTCTTATCAGCTGGATGCTTCACTCTACACTCTGGTCTTCTGTGGCTATGTCACTGACTCTAGGCCCAAGAGTCCCCAGGTCTTGCTACACTTCTGGTCAACGGGGTCTCCACCCGGGTTCAGAGGAGTCTATTGAATGTTGTAGGGCTTTACTTGCAGCTTCACGGCTGTCTTCCCCTCACTTTCCCTTATCAATTATGAACGTGGTCACCAATCAGTCGTTTATTCCCATTGAGTCTTAGTCTTGGAAGTGGGTTTTCATTGAGGGGACCCCACCACTTGCCTTGATGTCTCCTGGGCAAGCAACGTGCTTGTTCTTGTAGTAACAGTGAGTATGCCTATATTGTTTTATATCTTTCCTGTAGGTTTTTCTTTCAAGAAGTATCTTCTGTTCTTCTAGCTGCTCCAGGCTGGTCTGCTTGTCCTTTCAAGTGGAAATTCCCCATCTCTGAAGATCTGGATGTGGTTCAGGCTTCCACCTATATATAGTCATATGTAATGCAGAGGCTCCGCAAGAAACCTCCTTCACTGGGCAAGTTGTAGCCGCAGTTTAGGTATTCCAATCAGTTATAGGCAGAAGACAGACTTACAAGCTTTCTATGGTGATGTTTCTGGCTATTTCTTTCTCTCCCCCTCCAGTGTCTATTTTATAATATAATGCAAGGAAAACCAAGATTCAAAAGACAGCCAAACATATTAACATTATTCCCCTTTTTTCCCCATTCCAACCATGTCTCAATCTCTGTATCACACAGTGCTGTAGTTCCAAGGGTGTGCATACATCATTATTCAACTCTGTCCCACTTAGCTCTTGCAAACCTGGCTAATTGTTCTCCCATCTGCTTTGTTCTTCCATTCCCCTCTCCCTTCTTGCATATTGCACCATTCCCCTGCACCCAAACTATTCTGTGTCTATTCTCTGCCCTGTGCTCCACCTTTCCCTCCCTACCCTCACCCCCCCCACCCCCCCCACACACATCCCAGCAACAAGCAAAGAATCCACCCCCTTTGGTATGGGTTATTTTTCTTAGTCTTTTCTTAGTGGTCCTATGCAGTATTTATCCTTTTGTGACTGACTTATTTCAATCAACATAATGTCCTCAAGGTCCATCAGTGTTATGCAGTGGCTTGCAGCTTCCTTGTTATTTTTCAAGGTAGCATAGTGTGTATGTGCCACAGTTTGTTTATCCATTCTTCAGTTGATGGGCACTTTGGCTACCTCCATCTTTTGCTATTGTAAATATTGCTGCTATGAACATTGGCGTGCATATAGATTCTCGTGTTGTGGCTCATATTTCTTGTGGATAAATACCAAGTAAAGAAATTGCTGGATCATAAGGTATTTCTATTCGCAAAGTTCTGAGGAAGTGCCATATTGGTTTCTAGAGAGGTTGGACCATTTTGCAGTCCTACCAGTAATGCAAGAGTGTCCCAGTCTCTCCACATTTCCGCCAGCATTTATTGCCCTCTAGTTTTTTTTATCTTTGCTGTTGTTGGTTTGAGATGATATCTCATTGTTGTTTTGATTTGCATCTCTCAAATGGCTAGTGATTGTGAATATTTCTTCATAAGTTGGTTGCCTGCCTGGATGTCTTTCTTGGTGAAGTGTCTGTTCATATCATGTGCTCACTTTTTTAATTGTGTTATTTGTCTTTTTCTTGTAGCGATGTTGTAGTTTCCTATATATTTTAGAAATGAATCCCTTGTCTTATGTGTCATTGCAAAATATTTTTTTCTGTTCTGTGGCGAACAATTTCCTCTTGGTCCATGTACAGCTCCCTCATGGGCACAATTAAGCGTTCCAGAATACTCATACTTCATAATGTTGTCCATAGGTTGTCATGATCCACACAATCAAAATCCTTTGCATAGTCAATAAAGTAAACATAGAAATCTTTCAGTTATTCAGTCAAGATCCATCAGACATCAGCAATGATATCCCTTGTTCCAAAAACTCTTCTGAATCCGACTTGAACTTCTGGAATTTCTCTGGCAATGTATGCTTGCAGCCACTTCTGTGTTACATTCAGTAAAACTGTACTAGCATGGGGTATCAAAAATGTTGTCCAATGATTTCTGCATTCCTTTGGGTCACCTCTCTTTGTAATGGGCACAAATACGGATCTCTTCCAATCAGTCGGCCAGATTTCTTGACAGAGATGAGTGAGTGCCTCTGTGCCGCATTTCTTTCTTATAAGATTTCTATTTTTGTTCCATGAATTCCTGGTGCCTTGTTTTTTGCCAATTCCTTCAATGCATCTTGAACTTCTTCCTTCAGTCTCATTTGCTCTTGATCATATACTACCTCTTGAAATGGTTTAACATCAACCCTGTCCTTTTGGTATAGTGACTCTGTGTATTCCTTCCATCTTCTTTTGATGTTTTCTGCATCATACAATAATTTGCCCTGAGAATCCTTCAATAACTAAAGTCAAGTCTTGATTTTTTTCTTCAGTGCCTCTAACTTGAGAAATGCTGAACGTGTTCTTCCTTTTTGATTTTCTGACTCCAGATCTTTGCACTTTTTGTTATAATTTATAAAATTTGACTTTGTCTTCTCAAGTTGACTTTTGAAATTTTCTTTCAGATCTTGTACCTCCTCATTTCCTCCATTTGCTTTATCAACTGTATTCTGAAGAGCAAGTTTCAGTGTGTCTCCTGACATCCATTTTGATCATTTCCTTCTTTCTTGTCTTTTTAATGACTTTTTGCTTTCTTCCTCTATGATGTTCTTGATGTAATCCAACAATTCTGATCTTCTGTACTTACTGTTCAATGTATCACATCTGTTCTTCATATGATCTCTAAATTCAGATGGAACACACAAAAATCAAATTGACTACATCCATGGAAAGATATGATGGATGTGCTCCACATCATCAGCCAAAAGAAGGCCAGGGGCAGACTGTGCAACAGACCATCATTTGCTCATATGCAAATTCAAACTGAAGCCGATGAAAAAGAAAACCAGTCCACTATAGCCAAAATGTGACCTTGAATACATCCCACCTAAATTTAGAGACCATCCGATGAACAGATTTGATACATTAAACATTAAATACATATTGTTTATTTCATTTTAAAGTCTTTGCTACTTTCTTTTAGTACATTGATTTTAATATTGTTATATTAGATGCCAAAGAATCCATTCCTACATTAGTGATTTTGTATATAGTTTCTCAGGAGTTTCTGGAATGTTTGAAAATCCAACTTTGAAATTAACTTTCTCCTGTGTATTCTACTGTGCACACCAGTGAATAACAAATACTTATTATTATTGCTACTTTGTGTCATTGAGTTGTTATGGATTCATAGTGACCTTACGCACAACAGAATCAAATATTGCCCCATCCTGTACAAACTTCATAGTCATTGTAGGGCTTGAGTTTAATAGCTCCTGCCAACAAAACATCTTGTTGCAGGTGTTCTTCTTTTTTGCTGACACTGGTGTGGAGTTATAGGTTAATGTTCTAGATGCTAAACCATTTGAACTGCAAGGTTGGCATTTCAAACTCACCAGCTGTTTTTCAGAAATCCCTTACAGGTTCGTTATGGGTCAGAACTGACTCGACGACACTTGACAACAACAACCACATCAACAACACTTTACCAATAGATGTACATCTCCTGGGACTGGTTCCTCTTGATAATTTGTCCAAAGTGTGAGGGACACAGTCTTACCATCTTGTTTATTAAGAAGGATTCTGCCTGTACTTCTTCCAACACAGGTTTGTTTGTTTTTTTCTGACAGACTATGATTGTTTTTCTTTTTTTTTTTTTTTGAAGTTTTTGTTGTGAATTGAGTTCTAGTTTACATAGGAGAATATCAGTTTTACACTCATGGTTTCATTGCAATGATTACAATCTCCTCTGTGCAGCATCATTCAACAGTATTTGCTTCTATCCCCTCTGTTTTTGTTTGTTTTGTTTTGTTTTGGGGGGAGGATGTATACAAAAACACTCAGGAATATATAATATTTAAACAACCAAAGGGCACATTATGCAAGCCTGCCTCCTGGCTGCCAGCATTCAGTCTTTTTATTTCCATGAGTCTAGAATCCTCAGCTGCTCCCTCTCTCCATGTCCTCATCTCAGCCTCCATCTCTGGTGTTGCTGCTTCTCTGGATAAGGTTCCACATTCTGCTTCTGCTCTTCCCCTTGATGGTCGTAGAGTCCTCTGTTCCTGGACTGTAAGATTAATTACTCCCCTATTGTGTTACAGGACTTCAACCTTTATAGTTGTGAGAGTTTTAATTAGTTATGATAATAAATACTCACTATGGAATCATAAGAATCTTATCCTCATCTCTTTTCACCATACCTGTCCTTTAAGTTCTGTATACAGAGGGGATAGGATTGGTACTTGATATGAAGACTCCTTCCCTTTCAGTTAGTATTTTGAGCTATCACTTCCATAAGAATAGGTCAAGTTCATCAAATTGTAACAATTTACACTTGTTTCTTTTATCTTTTTTTTTCTTTTTTTTTTTTTAATCTTCCTCTAGTTGAGTTCTGGTCATCAAGTCACAAGGCTAGGTCAAATGAGTACTATCTGAATGTTTGGGTATTCTTGCGCATCTCCCCTCACTTTATATTAGCTGGATGCTTCACTCTCAGCTCTAGCCCTCCCTGGCTATGTCCTTGTCCATGGGCTTATGAGCCCCAAGGTCTCACCACATTTCGGACCAACCTTTTCTCTCTCTCATCTCCAGGTCAACAGGAGTCTGTGTAACATGGTCATACTCAGCCAATGTCTTCATTGCTGCCTTTCTCCTTTTTCCACTAACCAGTAGACCAACATGGTTGCCAGCAGGCTTAGATACAGTCTTGAAGGAGATTCTAGAATGTTTTTTAATATTCTCCTCTAACAGCATAAGTCAAAAGCATCAATTTGTGTGTGTTCATCTTTATCATTGTCCATTTCCACAAGCATATAAGGCTGTTGAAAATGCAATGGCTTGGGTCAGGTGCACATAATTCCTAAATCTGACATCTTGCTCTTGAGCACTTTCAAGAGGTCTTGTGCAGCAGATTTGACTTATGCAATACGTCATTGATTTCTTAACTGCTGTTTGATGAGTGTTAATGGTTGATCCAAGCAAAATGAAGTCTTTGATAATTTCAAACTTTTGTCCATTTAATATGATGTTGTTTATTTGTTCAGTGGTTATGATTTTTTGCTTTCTTTACATTGAGGTACAACCTATACTGAAGGCTGAGGTCTGTAACCTTAATCAGTAAGTATTTTAAGTCCTCTTTGCTTTCAGCAAGCAAGTTTGTATCATCTGCCTAATGCAAGTTGTTAATGATTCTTCCTACAAACCTGATGCCATGTTGTCCTTCATATAATCCAGGTTCTTAGTTTATTTGCTCAGTATACAGAATGAATAAGTATGGTGAAGAATATAATGATGGATCATAGCTTTCCTAATTTTAAACCATTCAATGTTTGTTGGGGACCAAAAGACTTACAGGCCTCATAAAACTTTAAGTCTGGGTCTAACCAGATAAAGTCTGCTCATCAACACAGCAGGGAAGGTAGCTTTCCCAAGGTCGCCTGATTCATAGTAAAGGACAGACTTGTAACTATGTAAAACAGCAATGACTTGCAGAACCACCCTATATATACTCTGAGATTTGAAATAACCTTTGTCATTTGCCATCAGTTTGTGTCCTCTCCTCAGTTCTTTCCTTTTGTATATATTATTCTTCATCCACACCCCTCCCTCGGGTACCTACGAGACGGTTGGAGCAGGACTCCAACAAATGTTCCCTTTTTCTGTACAAACAACTGCTTTTCGGTGTATGTGCCAGGTCGTCAGGAGCACAACTACGTATTCAGGAATACTCAGTAGGCATGCTGTTGTGCATAGTTTGTCATGATCCAAACAATTGAAACCTTTTGTGTAGTCAATAAAGTACAGGTAAACATATATTTTGGTATTCCCTGCACTCATCTATGATCCCTCTGATGTCAGCAATGACATTTCTCATTCCACATTCTCAAATGAATCCGGCTGAACATATAGGAGTTCCCGGTCAATGTACTGTTGCTGCCATTTAAATTTTATCTTTAAGAAAATTTTATATTCATGTGTTATAGCTCTTTGATTTCCACATTGTATTGGGTCACTTCTTATTAGAATGGGCACCAATATGGATCTCCTCCAATCAGGTGGCCAGATAGCTGTCTATCAAATTTCTTGACAAAGATGAATAGTGCCTACAGTACTAACTCAATTGGTTGAAAGATTTCAATTTATACTCTACCATTTTCCTGGACCTTGTTCTTTGCCAATGCCTTCAGTGCATCTTAGAATTCTTCCTTCAGTATTATTGGCTCTTGATCATATACCACTTGAAATGGTTGAACATAGACTATTTTTGGTATAGTGACTCTGTATTCTTTCCATCTTCTTTTGTTGCTTTCTGCATCTTTCAATATTTGCCTATAAAATCCTTCATATTGCAAG
>NW_006408914.1:568378-584627 GCF_000296735.1 Chrysochloris asiatica
GTTTTTTAACTCCTGGACTTTACACATTTCATTATTGTATTTGACTTTGTCTTCTGTAGCTAACGTTTAAAATTTTCTGTTTGGTTCTTTTATTTCCTCATTTCTTCCATATGATTTAGAATTCCTATGCTGGACAGCAAGTGTCAGAGTTCCTTCTGACATCCATTTTGTTTTTTTCCTTCTCTCTCCTTAATGACCTTTTGCTTTCTTCCTGTATGATGATCTTGATTTCATCCTACAACCCTCTGATCTTCCATCATTAGAGTATAAAAAATAAAATCTATACTTGACAATTTCTAAATTCAAGTTTGATGTACCCAAGGTCATATACTGGCTGTCATGCACTTGGTTTAATTTCCTTCACTTTCAGCCTGAACTTGCCTATGAACTATTGATGGTTTGTCCCACAGTCTGCCTAGGCCTTGTTTTGGCTGATAATATGGAGCTTTTTTTAGCATCCCTTTCTACAGATGAAGTCATTTTGGCTTCTGTGTATTCCATCTGATGAGGTTGTATATAGCCCATGTATATAGTTGTCTTTTATGTTTTTTAGAAAGATATTCACAATAAAGTAATTTATCTACAAAATTCTATTGTGCAATCTCCAACATTTTTTCTATCAACAAAGCAGTTTTCCGATGACTGATTCTTACTTTGTATTTCCAACCTTTGTATTTCAATCACCAGTAACTATCGCTGTATCTTTATTACAAGTGTAATCAATTTCAGACTGAAGAACATGGTAGAATTTTTCAGTTTCATCATTAGTGTTTTAGTGGTTGGTGCGTGCATTTGAATAATAGTTGTATTAACAAATAGTACCTGTATGAATACCAATATTATCCTATCACAGATAGTATTGTAATTCAAGATAGATCTTGAAATGTTCTTTTTGATGATGAATGTAATGCCATTCCTCTTCAAGTTTTCACTCATGGCATAATAAAACACATGATAGTCAGATTCAAAATGACCAACATCAGTCTATTTCACCTCACTATTGCCTTGGATATTGATGTTTGTGCATTCCATTTCATTTTTGGCAATCTCCAATTTTCCTAGATTTGTATGTTCCATGTTCTGATTATCAGTGGAGGTTTACAGTTGTTTCTCCTCATTTTAATTGTGGCCCATCAGCAAATATAGGTCTCAAAAGCTTACTCTATTCATGTCATCATAACTCTATCTTGTATAGGCAGTTCTTCTGGAGTCTTATTTTTGAGTAACTTCCAACCTGAGGGGCTCATCTTCTCATAATATATCTGACAGTTTTCTGTTGCTATTCATTATGTTTCAATATTCAATATTCTGGTGTTATCTGACAGTGTTGCACTTTTATCCATAAAGTTTTCTGTCACTAAATGTATTGAAGTAGTCCATTTTTCCTTCTTAGTCTGGACACTCTGCAGAAACTTGTCCACCATGGATATATCGATACCAGTGGCATAGCTTCCATAATTACAGCAACATACCAGCAACTATAGTACAGCAAAGGGACAGATAAGTGATGGTCAAATACTTGTAGAACTGTATATATAGCATTAAGGAAAAGAAGTGTACTTTTAATAATGTTTGTACATGTGAAATATTTTTTTCTTTAATGTTAGATATTGATGTTTTAATATATGAATTTAATTAAACATGAATCAAAACTCCACCATTTTGGAAACTCAGTAAATTTGCTCAAAATTTACATAAGAAAATATCAAATGTCTCTGAATCTTTTGACAACCTTACATCACACAAGTTTATCATGAAGAGAAATTTGTGTACAGCAATTGTGAGGAAGAGAAAAATCACATTATGAATAAGTGAGAGTAGCTAATAAGAAATCAAGTGTATAAATTATCCCATTTCAACTCTGTCAGATGCCCACTTGCAAGAACTACAACTTCTGAGTAATATAAATGAGTTAGTGAGACTTAGCTGATAGGATGCTATTGAAGATTTACATGTCCTTATAATTGACACCTGGACATTTTGTGTTTTATGATAGCATAGTATACCTTTATAAATCTGAATATTCACAAAGCTTTAAAAACTGGAGTCAAAAGTACTCCTGATGCAAACTCCTCATATTGTAGTGAAGTAAAACCAAATGCACAGATAATTTAAGAGACTTTTTTGAGGACACTGAGATAAATGTGACAGATTTAAAGGTTGAGGGTTAGGACTTCATTCTCTTGATACCTATTTTTCTTTAAATCTTATAAAATCAAATAATGTTTTTAAACTTTGTGCACATTTGTGTTATTGTTTATAACCCAACTAATTTATTTTCAACTGGGGAGGCATATTTAGAACATTTGGAATCCTCCTATAATTGTAAGTATACTTCTCAGAACTCCAACTTCTTGGACACCATGAAAAGTGGTCAGATTCAATAATGTATTAAAATCTCTGGATGATATTGACTGAAGATTTTATTGCCTGTCAAAATTTAATAAGATCATAATTCAGATGATGTTTACCAAGGAGTAATCTTCCATCTGTAATATTATATTGTAAGAGGTTTTAAATTAACCTATGCTAACTTTTCAAAATACAAACACCTAATTCATTCTTGTTAATTTGCTCATCAATTATTTTATACAGCCTCTGTGGAGTTTCTCTTAATAGCTCAATGTTGGGCATATTAAATGACTATTATAATGTAATAAAGGAAGCAAAGTAACAAAGCTAAATAAACAAATAAATAAAGCCACTTGTATTTATTTGATTTCAACCCATAGCTACCCTATAAGACAAGACTGTAAATAGTTATGGAAATAAATTGCTTCATTTTTTTTCCCCAGAGTGACTCTTGGGCTTGAACTACCTACCTTGCAGTTAGTAGTACAATGCTTAACCCACTGTGCCACCAAGACTCCCTATGGCATGGGGAAATAAAAGAAAGAAACAAGTCCTAAAGCAGATTTTATTAAGAACTGATTCATAATTTCTTTCTAGGTGTATTAATTTCTGATTGCTACTGTTACTATTAAGGAGCTCTGGTAGTGTAGTGGTTACAAATCGGGCTGTGAACCTTAAGGTCAGTTGTTTGAAACTACCAGCTGCTCCACGGGAGAAAGAGAAGGCTTTCTGCTCCCGTAAAGATGTACAGCCTTGGAAACCCTGTACAGGGTTGCTATGGGTCAAAACCGACTCGGTGGCATATAACAACAATAACAACAACTGTTACTATTAGTAGCTCTGGTAATGTAGTGGTTACAAATCAGGCTGCTAACCTGAGGGTCAGCAGTTCGAAACTATTAGATGTTCCATGGGAGAAAGACAAGGCTTTCTGGTCCCGTAAAGATTTGCTGCCTCAGAAACCCTGTACAGGGTTGTTATGAGTCGGAACTGACTCCACAGCACATAGCAACAACAACAACAGTTGTTACCATTACCATTTGTCTGCCTAGTTATTATACTGTGGTTGCTTACATGTTGCTATGATGCTGGAAACTATGACACCAGTATTTTAAATGCCAGCAGGGTCACCCATGGTGTATAGTTTTCTTGGGAGCTTCCTGACTAAGACAGTCTAGGAAGAAAGGGAGACCAACTATATCTGAATATTCAACCACTGAAAATCTTATGAATAGCAGTGGAACGCAGTCAGATATAGTGTCAGATAAAAACAGTATGAATAGAAGCAGAACTTTATCAGAGACACTGACAGAAATTAGCATGGCAGGATGGAAGGCACTGAAAATACTACTGGAGAATACCTATCTTCTAAAAGTAGAGCTCTCCAAGATAATGCAAATGGAGTACAGTTTCAGAACATTCATTGGCTGATTATGTATAACTCAAAATGAGGAAAACCAATTGCAAACATCCACTAGTAATCAGAACACAGAATGTACGAAATATGAAATTAAAAAAATTAGTTTATAAAAAATGAAATGGAGTACATGAAGAATTACATTCTAGGCATTAGTGAACTGAAATGGACTATATTGGTCATTTTGAATCTGACAGTCATGTGATTGTCAGAAGTACAATGCTATCTGGGATAAGAAAATATCCATATGCCTAAAAGGAAGATCAATTAATACCACTATTATTCTAATGTATATGCCAACCATTAAGCCTAGTGGTGATGAAATTTAAAAAAAAAAAATTCTACCAATTTCAGCCTGAAATTGGTCAAATATGTAATCAAGATGTATTGATAATTACTGGTGATTAGAATGTGAAGGATTGACATAAGGAGGAAGAATCAGTATTTGAAAATATCACGTTGGCTGTAAAAATAATGTTGCAGACCAAATTATATAATTTTTCAAGACCAATTATTTCTTTGCTATGTATACCTTTTCTTTTAAAATAAATAAATAAATAAAATAATTTATACACATATGGACCTTTTCAAATGAAATACACAGTAAGCAAACTGACTACATGTAAGGTCGCTATGAGTCGGTACTGAATCGATGGCACCTAACAACAACAACAACATGATAGAGAAGCACTATTCATTGGTTAGTTTGTTGTACTGTTGTGGATTGTGTGTTGCTGTGTTCTTCAAGCTATGTCACAGATATTTAAAAAACCAGTAGGATCACCGACATTGGGCAGGTTTCAGCTGAGCAACATGATGAAGACAGACTAGGAAGAAGGATAGAGCGGCTACTTCCAAATATATAAAGTTGTGGATGACATCAAGAACATCATACAGGAAGAAAGCAAAAGGTCTTTAAGAAGACAAAAAAAGAACAAAAAATAATATGGATGTCAGAAGAGACTCTGAAACATGCTTTCCAGAATAGAGATTCTAAAGCAAATGTAAAAAATGAGGAAGGAAAACTGAAAATTCCAAGGCCAACTAGAAAAGACAAAGTCAAATATTATAATGAAATGGGCAAAGACCTGGAGTTAGAAAACCAACATTTCCCAAGCTGACAGACTGAAGAAAAATTCAAGCTTTAATTTGCAGAAAGCATCGAAAGAAGAAGAGATACACAATGTCATTGTACCAAAAAGAAATGGTACTATGTTCAACCATTTCAAAGAGGACTCGTTAGCAACCTTGGGTTCGCAGATAGGAGGAGGACTCATTAGCAACCTGTAATTCACAGGTGATACCACTTTGCTTGCTGAAAGTGAAGAGGTCTTAAAAGATTTACTGATGAAGATCAAAGACCAGAGTCTTCAGTTTTGGTTGAATCCTAATGGAAAGAAATCAATAATTATCACCACTAAACCAATATTTAACATCAATATAAATATATACATCTGTTTTGGAAGAAGTACAACCAGAGTGCTCCTTGGAGGTCAAGATGGCCAAACTTCGTCTCTCATACATCAGACATATTGTCAGAAGGGACCAGTCACTGGAGAATGATATAATGTTTGGTAAGGTGGAAGGTCAGGGAAAAAGAGGAAGACCCCCAACGAGATAGATTGGCCAAGTGGCAGCATCAATGGACTCAAGCGTGGCAACAGTAGTGAGGTTGGCCCAGGATAGAGCAGTGTTTCGTTCTGCTGTGCATAAGGTCACTATGGGTCGGTACCGACTTAATGGCACCTAACAACACAACAACATATAAATGGAAAAAAAGATTGAAGTTGTAAAAAATTCTGTTTTTCTCAGATCTACCATGAACATTCATGGAAGCACCAGTCAAGAGATTAGACGACTTACTGCATTGGACAAATCTGATGCACAGGAACTTTTTAAAATGTTGAAGAACAGAGATGTCAGTTTGAGAACTGTGGTGCGCCTGACCCAGCCCATGGTGTTTTCAATAGCCTCATATGGATGTGAAAGCTGGACAGTGAATAAGGAAGATTGTAGAAGAATTGATGCCTTTGAGTTGTGGTGTTGGAGGAGAATACTGAAAGTGCCATGGACTGCCAAAAGAACCAATAGATCTGTTTTGGAAGAAGTGCAGCCAGAGTGCTCCTTGGAGACCAAGATGGCCAAGCTTCATCTCTCATACTTTGGACATATTGTCCAGAGGAAACAGTCGCTGGAGAAGGATGTCATGCTGGGTAAGGTGGAGGGTCAGAGAAAAAGAGGAAGACCCCTAACGAGATAGATTGGCCAGGTGGCATCATTGATGAACTCAAGTGTGACAGCGGTACTGAGGTTGGCCCAGGATCGGACATTGTTTCGTTCTGCTGTGCATGGAGTCACTATGAGTTGGTTCCGACTCGACTGCACCTGACAACAACAACAACCATTAACATTCGTGGAAACAGCAGTCAAGAAATCAAGTGACGTATTGTATTAGGAAAAACTGCTGCAAAAGACCTCTTTAAAGTGTTGACTAGCAAAGATGTAAGTGTGAGGACTCAATTGGCCCAGACCCAAGCCATGGTGTTTTCAATAACCTCATCTGCATGTGAAAGTTGAACACTTGAATATGGAAGACTGTAGAAGAATTGATGCATTTGAGTTATGCATTTGAAAATATTGAAAATAATGTGGATTGCCAGGTCAAACAAATTTGTGTTGTAAGAAGTACAATCAGACTGCACCTTGGAAGCCAGAATGGTCAGAATTTGTCGCTCATACTTCTGACCTATTGTCATGAGAGAACAGTCTCTGGAGAAGGATTTGATCAAGTGGAGTGTAGGAAAAAAAGAGGAAGATTTCCAAATGATATGGAAGTAGCAGCAGCCATGAGCTCAGGTGTAGTAACAATTGTGAGATTGGTACAGGTCTGGGCATTGTTTCATTCTCTTTCACATAGCATATCTGTGAGTCTGTACTGACTTGATGACACCTAACAATAGGAACAACTAGGTAGAGAAAGTGGAAATGTTCAATAATATCTGCCAAACAAATCCAGGGGTAGACTGTGGAACAAACCATTAATTACTCAAATATAAGTTCAGTGTGAAGCGCATTAAAAATAAATACCTAAAAGTCCATAAAAGCGAAAATATCATCTTAAACATATTCCACGTGAATTTAGAGACTATTTTTATGAAGAGAATTGATGCATTAGACACCAAGGACAAAAAAAACAGAAGTCTTGTGTGATGACATCAGGAACATCATAATGGAAGAAAGACTGTCTCAAGGTCTTTGAAAAGACAGGAAAGAATAAAAGAACAAAAATTCATGCTAAGGAAAATAAAAGAAATGTAGAATAATTGTTGAACAGAAAATTTAAAGGACAGATCGAGAAGACAAAGTCAATATTTTAATGAAATGTGAATAAATGTGGAGTTATAAAACCAAAAGGGAAGCACACTCTCAGAGTTTCTTAAGATGGAAAGAAATGAAGAAAAATTTCTAACTTCAACTCATAAAATTAATGAAATCTGTGAGAAAAATATTGCAA
Organism: Chrysochloris asiatica; assembly: GCF_000296735.1. NCBI lineage: Eukaryota > Metazoa > Chordata > Mammalia > Afrosoricida > Chrysochloridae > Chrysochloris > Chrysochloris asiatica. Next base: position 575,662 of record NW_006408914.1, read on the forward strand.
CAAATTGGTACTCCAGAATGCATAACTGTGTTCATGAGGAACCTGTATATATCCCAAGAGATAATTGTTCAAACAGAACTAGGGTATAAAATCAGGAAAACTGTGCACTAGAGTTGCATTAATTCACCATATTTAATCAATATATATCTTGAGCAAATAATCCAAGAACCTGGATTACGTGAAGAAGGTTCTGACATCAGATTTAAAGGAAGAGTCATCAAAAACTTCCAATATTTAAATGATATAGCCTTGCTAGCTGGAAGCTTGTTGCTGTTGTTAAGTGCCGTTGAGTCAATAACAACTCATAGCAACCTTAAGCACAACAGAAATGAAACACTGTTCTGTTCTGTGCTAACTTCACAATTGTTACTAAGATTGATTCCAACATTGCTGCTACAGTGTCAATCCATCATGTTGGGAGTCTTTTTCTATTTTACCAATCCTCCACTTTACCAAACATTATGTCTTTCTCAGGAACTGATCTCTCCTTATTCTAACTGTATTTCTTCCAACATACGTCAGACATATCGTCAGGAGGGACCAGACACTGGAGAAGGATCTCATGTTTGGTAAGATGGAAGGTCATAGAAAACTAAGAAGACCCCCAACAAGATGCACTCAAGCGTGGCAACAGTAGTGAGGCTGGCCCAGGAGTGGGCAGTTTCGTTCTGCTATGCATAAGGTCGATATGAGTTGGTACCGACTCGATGGCACCTAACAACAACAACAATACTGTGCTCCCCTATGTTGTTGTTAGATGCTGTTTCTCATATAGACCCGTATAGGATTTCTGAGGAGCAGCTGTTGAGTTTGAACTGCCGATCTTGTGGTTCAAACAGACTTTGTAGCCCAGTCCTTTAACCCAGAGCACCATGCCAGAACTTCTATGTTAAATTGTTGTTTTTGTTAAGTGCCAGGATTCGATGTTAGGGTAGATGCCTTGGGAAAAAAAGATATCATTGGTGAAACATCTAGCACAAGAGGTAGGTATTTATCATTGGTAATCAGATCCCCATGAGTATAGTACCTATAACGTACCCAACATACATGATGCCTCATATATCCAAAATTATATTGCATACTGTATGGTTGTCTTAGACTGAGTTTTCTAGAGAAGCAAAACCAGAGATTTTATGTATGTACACATAAAGAGATGTATATGAAGGAAATTACTCATAGAGTTGAAGTAGTCAGTTTCAAGTCTGTGGGATAAATGTTAAGTTGGAGGCTTCTGACTCAAGAATCTGTAGAGATGATTAATCAAGACTGACATGTCATATTGCAGCAAGCCAGTAAGCCAAAATGTCTGGCAGGTCAGAAGGCAGGCAGCTGATGACTCCCAGGTTCAGCAGCTAATAGAGCAGACCATTGGCTCAAATCCTAAGAATATTTTGTTGTTGTTGTTAAGTGCCATTGAGTCAGTTCAGATCCATAGCAACTCTGTATAGGTTTTCCAAGGAGCATCTGGTAAGCCTGAACTGGTGACCTTATGTTTCAAACTGACTTTGCAGTCTGGCACATTAGCCACAGCACCACACCAGGACTCCAAGAACATCAGTGTTGTACTAAAAACTTGATTATAGTTTCTGTGTTGATGATTAATAAAACCTAACCATAACTTTGTATATATTACTCAAAGTACACGTTGGAATCAAGACAAACTCGTGTGAGACAACAAGAAAAGTAATTTTACTCAGTATATTCCCAACCAGACAACTGATTTTTAAGATATAATTCTGTTAAATTCTCTGATTTTAAAACTAAATAATTATAGCATCGACAAACTCTGGAAGCAGAGTTTAAGACAAAGACAATAGTAGAATGGCTTTTCAAACTACACACACACACACACACAGAACTTATAAATAAAAGTAATGATGTATCGACATAGAGAAATTCCTGAGTTCTAACTTGTTTGTCAGCCTAGTTACAAATACTTGTACTTTGTTGAATGAAGCACCAGAGAATATCAACACTTTCTTTTTATCCTTTTCCTTGATGTGGATTTGCTCACAATTTTGATTACAGTGATAAGTGTAAACCCTTGAACAATTTTTATTTTTGCAATAAATTCATTTTGAATAGTAGAATTCAATTGAAATGCAAGGGTCCACAATCATTCTTTTCTTACTACAAATGCCAATCCCACAATAAGTCACACTCTGTAAATAACACAGACATTAAGTACAATACATATTTCTTTCCTGAAATGATGAAAATATAAAAAATAGTATATAAATGCTCATATAAAAAAAGAGTTTTGAATGGGATTATACAATTTTTACTTACATATATGAACCAAAAATCTCACAAAGCTGAAAGAAGCATTCACTATTGAGAGTAATTAATATCAGATATAAATGTATATCAAAACTCTGAAGTTAATGGCAATAATAAAGAAAGCAGAAAAAAATAATAAAAGTTTGGTGACAATTTTTGATTAAAAATTCTGGAAAATAAATATCATTAATGAAATAATATCTTAATGGTATATAAAATAAATAAATAAAATATTGTTGTTGTTGTTGTGAAGTGCTGTCGAGTCGGCTCCAACCCATAGCGACTCTGCATAGGGTTTCTGAGTTCAAACAGCTTTGCAGTCTGGCACATTAGCCCACAGGACTGACATTAAATGTAATTTTCAAGAAAAATTATTTCATAGCAAAATTAGAAAATAAACATAATTAATCTAAGTGAAGTTAGAATGAAAAGATTGCAGTAAAATGTAAATTTGTCCAAAAGTTCTAAAAATTTAATTCCAGAAAGTGAGAGTTCCATGTCCCCCCAAAAAATAAAAGTCAATAATGATATTTTCTAAGAGATGTATGATAACCACTAGGTTGAAGGCACCCATAAATAACAAGATAAGTGTATAAAAATATAATCCATCAAATAGCATCACTGGGAATTATAAGAAACTAATTAAAGAGAAAACTACTAAAATCAAGTCATCTACAAATCAATGAGAATTATAATAACAGAAAATCAGTCACTAATATATTGAATGATCAAAGGCAGTGAAGCAATGTTTTTTAAATGTGAGAAAATCATTTTTTATTGTTAATTCTACAAATATCAATTGGGTAAAATAAATGCATTTTCAAATATATATAGATTCAAAATACAGATGTCTTACAACTCTTTCACTAAGAATCCACCCGGCTCCCCTCCCAGGACTGCGGATAGTATGGAGAGAGAAAGAAAAATTTAGAGTTGACATTGGCAAGGGCAATCAAAGTTTGAGATCACGGCAAACTGCCTGTAATGCCTCAGGTCTTGAGTGTGATAAAGAGCTAGATGTTTCTAAGAATGTAGTTCTTTGGCAGTGTAGGAGAGAAAAGAAAACAAAAATTATAGTACACAATAGTCTAGATGAAATAAAGCTCTTCTTTTAGAGAGAAAGTCAAATAAAATGAAGACTTTGCAAAAAGCAAAGCTAGATTTTATAAAGTGAGTGATTAGAAAATATAAACATTGCAACATACTCTACTATTATGTGAATCGCATAAACATAATTATCATGGTGCTTTAATCAGTTTATCAACTTAATCAAATAATAGTTTTAATACATTGATGTATTATTGCTGTTGTTAAGTTCTGACTGATATTGACACTGGGCTAGGTTTCTGAGAAACAGCAGGCGGGTTTGACCACTGACTTTGAGGTTAGCAGTCCAGTGCTTTTCCTACAGAGCCACACCAGGATTAAAGAGTCTTAAAATAGATAGACCAGTAGCATGTTGTTGTTGTTAAGTGCCATTGTGTTGGTTCAAACTCATAGCTGGTGTGGATCCAACCTTGTGGATCAAAGAGAAGTGCTGATCTTACAACACCACAAACTATGTATGAAAAATGATCTTTAGATGTAACACTGCTAACACTGGGGGTTGTATTTGTTGTTGTTGTTTGTTTGAGAATGGGTAGTATGCTGAGTAAAATCTGTAAGGGGCGTTTTTACCTGTTATGCAAAGTTTACTGGATGCTGAACTTTCACAAACACACACACATGCACACACAAAAAATCTATGGATTTTGTTTTTTAGCAACAAGGGTTATATCACACTCTACCTATACCTAAATTCTCAGATTACACATAATGGATACAGTATATGACATTGTGTATTTGACTTTAAAAAAAGTAAATATTAATTCTCTTATAATTTGCCGTTGTTTTTGTTGCCAAGTGCTGTCAATTCAGTTGCATCTCATAGTGGCCCTGTATAGGGTTTCCTAGAAGCAGCCTTTGAGCTTGAACCACTGACCTTAGGTTCAAACTGACCTTGCAGTCCAGTACATTAACCTGCACCTCCACACCTGGATTCCCTCATATAATTTAGAAAAGTTAAATTCCAAAATGGAAGTGGCAACTATAGAACACACTCTCTTTCTGCTTTAGGGAAAGGTCCTCGTATCATTTCAACGTCTGTAGGCACTGTACTCTTGTCTTGGCAACAATTTTTCTTTGAATACAGTCCCTTCAAAGAGCATGAATCCCAGATCTAAAGGACACACTACATTTTTTGTTTTTCTTTCTTAATTGTTGTTCTTAAATGTCTTCTAGTAATTTTCCATTTTTATCGACCCTATGTTGGGTTTCCAAAAGTGGTTGCTACATTTGAACTTGCAAGCCTTCAGTATGGATTACATCTCAATGTAAAGAAAACAAAAATCCTCACTACTGGACCAATAAACAACTTTCTTATCAACAGAGAAAAGTTTAAAGTTGTCAAGGACTTCGTTCTTCTTGGATAAACTATCAACACTCACAGAAACAGCAATCAAGACATCAAACAACATATTGCTTTAGGCAAATCTGTTGCAGAAGACCTTTTTAAAGTGTTGAAGAGCAAAGATGTCAGCTTGATGAGTGCCTGACCCAAGCCATGGTGTTTTCAATAACCTCATATGCATGTGAAAGCTGGACAGTGAATAAGGAAGACCGTAGAAGAATTGATGCCTCTGAGTTATGGTGTTGGAGGAGAATATTGAAAGTGCCATGGGCTGGCAAAAGAACCAATAGATTTGTTTTGGAAGAAGTGCAGCCAGAGTGCTCCTTGGAGGCCAAGATGGCTAAACTTCGTCACTTATACTTTGGACATATTTTCAGAAGGGACCAGTCTCTGGAGCAGGATATATGTTTGGTAAGGTAGAGAGACAGAGAAAAAGAGGATGACCCCAACAAGATGGATTGGCCAAGTGGCAGCATCAAGGGACTCAAGCATGGCAACAGTAGTGAGGTTGGCCCAGGATCAGGCAGTGTTTCATTCTGTTGTGCATTTTGTGGATCAGTTCAGATTCAATGGCACCTAAAAAAAAACAACAATATCAAACATTTCAATAAAGCCTAAGTAGCATAATAATTAAGCCCTGAACTGGTAGCCAACACTGGCAATTCACTGGTAGTCACCAGTGTTTTTGTTTAAGAAAGATGCAGGAGATAAAATATAAATATTTATAATTTTCAGAACCTTATGGGGCATCTGTACTCTATCCCAGAGGGTCTATGAATAAGAAGCGACTCATTACAATGGCTTGAGAAAACAATAAGCATTAAACGTGGGTCAGCTTCTCTTTAAATAAAGAATTAAAGAAGGAAAAAAGAAAAAAAGAGGCTAAAAACAATTTCATGACAATTCAGAATAACCTAAAATTTAATTGTTGTTGTGAGGTGCCATCGAGTTGTAATTGACTCATAGAAACCTTATGCACAACAGAACAAAACACTGTACAATCCTTTGCCAATCTCACAATCGTTGCTATACTTGAGGCCATTGATGCCATTGTCAGTCCATCTCATTAGGGGTATTTCTTTTTTTATGCAGTCCTTGACTTTACCAGGAATGATAATAAAATTTAATTTGTTGTTGTTGTTGTTAAGTTCCATCGAGTAGATTCTGCCCCATAGAGACCATAGCATCTAATTTTATGTGCATTGAGAGAAAAATGAATGAAACAAGAGAAAGATATGTAAAATATGAGGAAAAGCTAAAAGTAGAGACTAAGACACCCTAGAAAGAAGGAGATAGCAGACTATTTCTGAATGTTTACCCACTGAAAATTTTGTTAATAGCAGCAGAACATTGTCAGATACAGTGCTGGGAGATGAAACATTATGAATAGCACCAGAATATTGACAGATATTATTCCAAAAGATGAGTTCTTTGGCTAGGAAGGTGCTCAAAATATGACTGCGAAAGCGCTTAATCCTCAAAGTAGAGTTGACAATCATGACCTGAATGGAATAAAGCTTTGTTGGTGTTGCTAAGGGCAGATCTGACTCATAATTAGCCTGTTTAGAGTTTCCAAGGAGAAATTCGTAGGTTTGAATTTTGACCTTGTGGTCGGCAGTCCAGTGCTGATCCTGTTGTTGTTGTTGTTAGGTGCCATCAAGTCGGTTCTGACTCATAGTGACCTTATGCACAGCAAAATGAAACATTGCTCGATCCTGGGCCAACCTCATTACTGTTGCCATGCTTGAGTCCATCGATGCTGTCATTTGGAAAATCCATCTCATTGAAGGTCTTCCTCTTTTTCTCTGACCCTACACCTTACCAAACATGATATCCTTCTCCAGTGATTGGTCCCTCCTGACATATTGTTTAAAGTATGATTGACGAAGTTTGACCATCTTGGCCTCCAAGGAGCACTCTGGCTGCACTTCTTCCAAAATGGATCTATGGGTTCTTTTGGCAGCCCATTACACTTTCAATATTCTCCTCCAACACCATAACTCAAAAGCATCAATTCTTCTATGGTCTTCCTTATTCCCTGCCCAGCTTTCACATGCATATGAGGTTATTGAAAACACCATGGCTTGGGTCAGGTTCATCTTAGTCCTCAAGCTGACATCGTGTTCTTAACACTTTTAAAAGGTCTTGTGTAGCAGATTAGCCTAATGCAATGCATTGATTTCTTGACTGCTGCTTCCATGAGTGTTGATAGTTGGTCTAAGAAGAATAAAGTCCTTGATAACCTCAATCTTTTCTCCATTGATAAGAATGGTGTTTATTTGTCCAGTGGTAAGGACTTTTGTTTTCTGTACATTGAGATGTAATCCGAAAGCTGTGCTCTTTAATCTTCATCAGTAAAAGTTTTAAATCCTCTTCACTTTCAGCAAGTAAGATTGTATCATCTGCATATCACCACAAGGCTCTAGGGATCTTCATTTGCTGATGGAGCACAATCAAAATGAGGAGAAACAGCTGTAAACATCTCTTAATAATCAGAATATGGAATGAATGAAATATGAATTAAGGAAAGGTGAAGCTGTCAAAAATGAAATAGAATATGTAAATACAGATACACCAGCCATCAGTAAATTAAAATGGACTGGCATTGACCATTTTTAATATGTGAAGGTAATGGTTTACTGTAGTGGAAACAGCAGATTGAAGAGCAATGGTGTCCCATTAATCATCAGAAAGAACATTTGAAGATCTTTCTTGAGGTACAATACTGTTTGTGATAAGATAATACCCATAAACCTATAAAGAAGACAAGTTTATACCACTATTATTCAAATTATGTACCATCCAGTAAAGTCAGTGACTATGAAATTAAATAACTCTACCCACTTCTTCAAGACTAATGAGTTATTCATTGCAAATACCTTTTTAAACAACATAAAAGAGACACACAGTAATCTATGGGTTGTCAGTTTTGACTCCTAGCAACCATAAACAGTGTTTCCAAGGAGCAACTTGTGGGTTTGAGCTGCAGTTCAAGTCAACTGCAGTTCAAGTCAACCTTGAGTTTGAGGTCTATACTATGTACAACCATGTTTATACTATAGCAACACACCAGGACATTTTTGGGTTGTTGTTGTTAAATGCCATTGAGTCAGTGCTGACTCACAGTGACTGACCTTGCGGTTCAAACCAAACTTTTAGTCCAATGATTTAACACTCAGCATTACACCAAGCCTGTGGATAAAGATGGTGAAAAAGCTCAATAGCATTAGCCTAAACCAGGCCAGGGGCAGTCTGTGGAACAGACATTTAATTACTTATATGCAAGTTCAAACTGAAGCTGGAGAAGATGAAAACAAGTCCACAAGCACAAAAATATGGCTTTAAATAGTTTCCACCTTAATTTAGAAATCACTTCAAGAACATATTTGACACATTAGACACTAACAACTAATGACTGAAGTGCAGTAGGATGACATGAAGAACACCAAAAAGAAAGCAAAAGGTCATTAAAAGAAAAGAAAGAAAGAAAAAACCCAAATGGTTGTCAGAAGAGACACTTGTAGCAGAAATAATAAAGTTAATTGATTAAATGAGAAGGTTAATGAGTTGAACAAAAACTTTCAAATGACAGTTCAAGAAGACAACGTAAAGCTTCAAAATTGTATGTGCAAAAAACCTGGAGTTAGAAAAACAAATGGGAAGAATATATTAAGCATATCTCAGTCTGAAAGAACTAAAGACAAATGTCTTTGATGTCTATGATGTCTAGTATTGAAGAATGATATGGGCAAAATACTGAATGTTATCCAAAGCATCACAAGAAGATGAAAGGAATACACAGAATGACTGCACAAAAATTTTAAAGAAGATAAAATTTCAAACATTTTTAAGAAGTAACCCGTGACCAAGAACTGAAGGAAAAAGTGGTACAGAAGGAAGAAGTGCAGGGTGCACTGAAGTTATTGGCAAAAAATAAGGCTCCAGGAATTGAAAGGATACAAACTAAAGTCTTTCAACAAACTGATACAGTACTGGAGAATCTCACTCATATATGCCACGAGATTTGGAAGACAGCTACCTGGCCAACTGATTGGAAGAGATCCATGTTTGTGTTCATTCCTGTTGTTTTCAGGTGCCATCGAGTCGGAACCGACTCATAGCGACCCCATGCACAGCAGAATGAAGCAATGCTCGATCCTGGGCCAACCTCACCACCGCTGCCACCCCCGAGTCCATCAATGATGCCACCTGGCCGATCCATCTCGTTGGAGGTCTT
>NW_006408914.1:591532-599941 GCF_000296735.1 Chrysochloris asiatica
TCAAAGGCATCAATTCTTCTACGATCCTCTTTATTCACTGTCCAGCTTTCGCATCCATATGAGGCTATTGAAAACACAATGGCCTGGGTCAGGCGCACCGTAGTCCTCAAGCTGTTGCACATAGGGTTGCTATAAGTCAGAACCTACTCAACGGCAAATAACAACAACAATACACACACACACACAAATATATGTACATTCATATCCTCATCTAGTATACATCCAGCCAGTGTATTTTTTGCATTGTTCTTGGCTGTCTTTCTATATCCACCTTTAATTAAAAAAATAATCCTGGCACTTCTCATCTATTTTTCCTATATTTAAAAATAATCATTTTAGTATGTAATAACATTCTGTTTACCCAGTTGCAAGTAGTTTATTTTATACCCAAAATCTGTAAATAAGACAAGTTAATATCAGAATAGATTCTACTTATTGATGCCAAATCAGAAATTTTCTGGTACTATATTAATATGATGAAAAGTTTAGGAACTTTTATTATTATTATTCAGCAAAATCAACTGATATTAAATGAACAATATTCTTAGAAATTGCAAAAATAGACTCCAAAATGTTTTTCTTCCTTAGAATGTCTGCAGTTTATGGAGTGGACTCCCGGGCTGTGGAAATTGAACGTAAATATGAGTTGAAAGTTTCATAATATAGAATTTTAAAATGAAAAAGAACCATTAAATCACTGAATCCATCTCAAGGAATATAGAGCATTATTTCCTCAGTTATATTTCCCCATGCTTTTTCTGGCCTAGTTTGAAATGAATAAGGCAATGAAGCTTTCTCTGTATATCCATTGGGACACCATCCCGTAGTCTAATTCTAAGGACTGTTAGGAATTTTGGTATGTGTGTGAATTCTCAAGACATTTTTATACCTAGTTTCAGCAAATTGCTGTTCACAGATGACTTGATACAATGAAGTACCTCATATAGAATCAGATGATTGAAAACTCATGATTTTTTCATATTTTTGTCACTTATTGCCATTCTGAACATTATGTATCAATTTCCATGTTTACTTTCCTATATAATGATTTAATATACTTTGTAAATAAGAGTTTCTGTGAAATCTCTCTTGATAATTAAACATGGAAGATATGAAAGTAAAAAAGCAATGAATCAAAAATATTAATTGAGAAAAAAATTAAACTTGCACATGTGAATAACTTCAAAAGTATTGAGTTTTTCCATAGTTTCTGTGAATTGATGACTAATTGTCATCAATAATAGATGTGGGTTCTTCAGCAAGTCATACCAAGAAATATGCAGAATGGGCAAAAGTGTAACTTCATATACACATGTGCTTCATAAATATATACACATATATCTAAATGCACATAGACTCACACAAATACATATAAAAACACAAACATATGGGTATCTATATATCTAACTGTATCTACCAATCTCAGCCATATTATAACAACCACTGCTCTATTGTTGTTGCTCAGTGCCATCGAGTAGGCTCCAACTCACAACAATGCTGTATAAGGTTTCCAAGGAGCAGATGGTGAATTTGAATGGCTGACCTTGTGGTTCACAGTCCAGTACTTATCCTAAAGCACCACACCAAGAATCTATCACTACTCAATTTGTTGTTGTTAAATGCCCTCAAATCAGTTCCAACTGGTAGTTACCTTGCCTAGAGTTTCTGAGGAGTGGCTGATTGTGATTTTCAGTTCTCAAGGTTCAAACTGTGAACTGCAGACCTTGAAGTTCAAACTGTGAACTGCAGACCTTGAGGTTCAAACTGTGAACTGCAGACCTTGAGGTTCAAATTGAACTTACAGTCCAGTATATTATCCGACACCACCAGACGAAAATGCTCCGCTACCCTATAGAGGACATCATTTTATGTGGATTTGGTTCCAAATTACATTTTAACAAAGATTCCTTCTGTAACAATTACTACTCTATAGATTGCATTAGAGAAGGAATCTCATTTAAAATGTAAGTTGTATCCATCTCCATATAAAATGATAAGAGTCATTGTGACTATGAAGACATTATGTCTCCTTCATAGACACTGTTGAGTTGGATCTTAAACATTGAGACCCTATGTACAAGAGACCAACGCACTGCCCCATCCAGTATCATTCTCTTTTTGAGTTCACTCTTGCATAACTGTGTCAATTCTTGATGAGGGTCTTCTTTTTTCACTGATACTGCACTTTACCAAGCATAATACCTTTCTCTAGGCACTGGTCCCTATTGATAACATGTCCAAAGAACATATGATGGTGACTTGTCTTCCTCCATTCTAAGAAGTATCAATTCTTCTTTATTATCCCTTATTCATACCTAGTTTTTTGTATACAGAGGAGCCAATTGAAAGATAATGGATTTGGTCAGGTACGTTTTAATCCTTACAGAAGCATTTTTATTTTTAACACTTTACAGATGTCTTTTTATAGCAAAATGTTTCCAATGTGAAATGTCTTCTGATTTCTTCGATGTTTCTTCCATGGCCAAATGTGTTTCTTGTGGATCCAAACAGAATGAAATCTTTGAAAAATTCATTCATTTGTTTGTTCGTCAAAATATATATTGATCATATATATTGATCCAATTGTAAGTATTTTTATTTTCTTCCTTTTCATTTACAGGAGAACATTGTTAGATACAGTGCCAAAAGATTAGCCCCTCAGGATGGAATGCACTCAAAATGCAACTATAGAAGAGCTGTCTTATCCAAGTAGAATTGACCATGATGACATAAATGAAACAAAGTTTCAGGATCTTCATTTTCTGGGAGAACACAACTAAAAACAAAGAGTTGTTGTTGTTGTTGCTGTCAGGTGCCATTGAGTCGGAACCGATTCATAGTGACCCCATGAACAGCAGAACAAAACTGTGTCCGATCCTGGGCCAACCTCATTACCACTGCCACACTTGAATCCATCAATGATGCCACCTGGCCAATCCATCTCATTTGGGGTCTTCCTCTTTTTCTCTGACCTTCCATCTTACCAAGCATGCTATTCTTCTCCAGTGACTGTTCCCTCCTGACAATATGTCCAAAGTATGAGACGAAGTTTAGCCATCTTGGCCTCTAAGGAGCACTCTGGCTGCACTTCTTTCAAAACAGATCTAATGGTTCTTTTGGCAGTCCATGGCACTTTTAGTATTCTCCTCCAACACCACAACTCAAAGGCAGCAATTCTTCTATGATCTTCCTTATTCACTGTCCAGCTTTCACATCTATATGAGGTTATTGAAAATACCGTGGCTTGGGTCAGGCGCACCTTAGTCCTCAAGCTGACATCTTTGCTCTTCAATGCTTTAAAAAGTTCCTGTGCAGATTTGCCTAATGCAATACGTCGTCTGATCTCTTGACTGCTGCTTCTGCGAATGATGATTGTTCCAAGAAGAATGAAGTCCTTGACAACTTAAATCTTTTCTCTATTGATAAGAATGTTGTTTATTGGTCCAGTGGTGAGGATTTTTGTTTTCTTGACATTGAGATGTAATCCATCCCTAAGGCTATGCTCTTTGCTCTTCATCAATAAATATTTTAAGACCTCTTCACTTTCTGCAAGTAAGGTTGTATCATCTGCATATCGCAGGTTGTTAATGAGTCTTCCTCCAGTCATGATGTCACATTTTTCTTCATAGAACCCAGCTTCTCATATTATTTGCTCAGCATACAGGTTGAATAAGTTTGGTGAAAGATCACAACCTTGTCGCACACCTTTCTCAATTTTAAAACATTCAGTGTTCCCATGTTCTGTTTGAACAACTGCTTCTTGGTCCAGGTACAGATTCCTCAGAAGTACAGTTAAGTGTTATGGAATACTCATACTTCGCAATGTTTTCCATAGCTTGTCATGATCCACACAATCAAAAGGCTTTGCATAGTCAATAAAACACAGGTAAACATCTTTCTGGTATTCTCTGCTTTAAGCCATGATCTATTGGACATCAGCAATGATATCTCTCATTCCATGGTCTCTTCTGAATCCAGCTTGAACAGTTAAAAAAAAAGTATTAGTTAGAACATGGAATGTATGATGCATAAATCTAGAAAAACTGAAAACAGATAAAATGAACAGGAATGCATAAAGATAGATATCCCAGGCATTGTACATAAAGTTATTTCTGACTCCTAGTTGCCCTGTGCACAACAGAATGGCACACTATTTGTTCCTGAGTCATCATCACAATTATTTTAGAAGTGTTATGGATGAACAAAAGCCCAAGGTCATTTGAAAGATAGGAAATAAAGTAAATACCAAAATGGATGTAAGAAGAGACTCTGAAATTGGCTCTCCAGTGTAGATATGCTAAAGCATCTGTCTGGAAGAAATGACGAAAGAAAGCAAAAGACTTGAACAAAAGACTTCAAAGGTGAGCCCTAGGCTATACAGTATGCATTATAATGAAGCACAAAAAGACTTCAAGTAAGAAAACAAAATGGGAAGAACCTGTTTGCCATTTCCATCTGAAAGAAGTAAAGAAAAGAAAAAAATGAAGCTTTGACTTGGAATATAAAAATACTATGTGGAAAATATATTGACAGATGCAGGAATCATCAATAGAAGATGAAAGTAATACACAGTCACTATATATGAATCCACCACTCGTATATCAGTTTGTCATACTGTGGTGGCTTGTGAGTTGCTGTGATTCTGATAGTTTTGCCACCGGCATTTCAAATACCAGCAGGGTCACCCATGGTGGACATGTTTCAGATGAGCATCCAGATGAAAACAGACTAGAAAGAAGGAGTGACAAAGTGCTTCTGAATATTTAGTCACTGAAAACCTTATGTATAGCAGAGAAACACTGTCAAATATAGTGGTGGAAAATTAGCCCCTCAGGTGGGAAGGCACTAAAATGTGACTGGGGAAGAGTTGTCTCCTCAAAGTAGAGTTGACGATGATGATGTGAATCGACTAAAGCCATTGGGAATAAAACCCATGGGACCTTTATTTGCTGATGGGGCCAACTCAAAATGAAGAGAAACAGCTATAAACATCCATTGAAAATCAGAACATGGAATGTACAAAGTATGAATCTGGGAAAGTTGAAAGTAGTCAAAAATGAAATGGAACACATAAACTTCAATATCTTAGGCATTAGTGAGCTGAAATGGACTGGCATTGGCCATTTTGAATCTGACAACCACATGGTTTACTATGCTGAGGATGACAAATTGAAGATGAATGGTGTTGCATTCATTGTCAAAAAGAACATATCCAGATCAGTCATGATGTACAATGTTGTAAGTGATAGGATAATATCCATGCGCCTACAGGAAAGACAATTAATACTGCTGTTATTCAAATTTATGTACCAACAAATAAAGCCAGTGGGGGAAATAGAAGAATTCTACCAACTTCTTCAATCTGAAATTGATTAAACATGCAATCAAGATGTATTGCTCATTACTGTTGATTGGAATTCAAAGGTTGGGAGCAAAGAGGAAGGATCAGTAGTTGGAAAATATGGCCTTGGTGACAGAAATGATGCTGGGTTTTGTATGATAGAATTGAAAAATCAGTGATTAATTCATTTCAAGTACCTTCTTTAGACAGGATAACAGATGACTATACTCATGGACCTCACCAGATGGAATACACAGAAATCAAATTGACTACATCTGTGGGAAAGACAATGGAAAAACTCAATATCATCAGTGAAAACAAGACAAGGGGCAGACTTTGTAACATGCCATCAATTACTTATATGCAAATTCAAACTGAAGCAAAGAAAATTAAAAGAAGTCCACGAGAGCCAAAATATGACCTTGAATTTATCACACATGAATTTATAGATAATCTGAAGAACATATTTGGTACATTACACACTAAAGACAGAAGACCAGAAGAGTTGTGGGATGTCATCAAGAACATCATCAATGAAGCAAGCAAAAAGTTATTAAAAAGACAAGAAAGAAGGAAAAGATCAAAATGGATTTCAGAAGAAACACTGAAACTTGTTCTTCAGTGTAGAGAGATACTAAAGGAAATGGAAGAAATAAGGAGGTCCAAGAGCTGAACATAAAATTTCAAAGATCAGGTTTAGAAGATAAAGTCAAATATTACAGTAAAATGTGTAATGATCTAGAGTCAGAAAACCAAAAATAACAAGCTCAGCATTTCTCAAGCTGGGGGGCCTGAAGAAAAAATTCAAGCTTAGAATTTCATTATTGAAAGGTTCTCTTGGCAAATTATTGAATGATGCAGAAAGCATCAAGAGAAGATGGAAGGAATACACAGAGTCACTGTACCAAAAGGAAATGGCTGATGTTCAATCGTTTCAACAAGTAGTAATTGATGAACAGACAATGATTTTGAAGGAAGAAGTCCAAGGTGTATTGAAGGAATTGACAAGGAACAAGGGACCAGGAATTGATGGAATAAAAATTAAAATCTTTCAAGAAAGTGATGCAGCACAGGAGGCACTCACTCATCTCTGCCAAGAAATTTGGAAGACAACTATCTGGCAGACTGATTAGAAGAAATCTGTATTTGTGGCCATTCCAAAGAGAAGTGACCCAATGGAATGCAGAAATCATCAGACAATCTCTTTGATATTCCATGTGAGTAATGTTTTACTAAAGGTAATATAGAAACGACTGCAAGCATACATTGACAGAGAACTTCCAGAGATTCAAGCTGGATTCAGAAAAGGCCATGGAATGAGGGATATCATTGCTGATGTCCGATGGATCTTGGCTGACAGCAGAAAATATCACAAAGATTTTTACCTGTGCTTTATTGATTAGGCAAAGGCTTTTGATTGTGTGTATCATGACAAGTTATGGATAACATTGCAAAGTATGCGTACTCCTGAACACTTAATTGTGCTTATAAGGAATCTGTACCTGGACCATGAGGCAGTTGTTCGAACAGAACATGGGGACACTGAATGGTTTAAAATTAAGAAAAGTGTACGACAGGGTTATATCTTTCATCATCTTATTCAACCTGTATGCTGAACAAATAATCTGAGAAGCTGGGTTACATGAAGAAAGACGTGACGTGACATCACAATTGGAGGAAGACTCATTAACAACCTGCGAGATGCCAATGATACAACCTTACTTGATGAAAGTGAAGAGGACTTAAAATATTTACTGATGAAGATCAAAGAGCACAGCTTTGAGTATGGATTGCATCTCAATGTAAACAAACAAACAAACAAAAAAAACATCCTCACCATTGGACCAATAAACAACAATATTCTATCAATTGAGAAAAGATTGAAGCTGTCAAGAACTTCATTCTTCTTGGATCAACTATTAACACTCACAGAAGCAGCAGTCAAGAAATCAAAGGATGTATTGCATTATGCAAAGCTGCTGCACAAAACTTTTTTAAAGTGTTGAAATGCAAAGATGTGAGCTTGAGGACTAAGGTACCCCTGACCCAAGCCATGTTATTTTCAATAACCTCACATGCATGTCAAAGTTGCACAGTAAATAAAGAAGACCATAGAATAATTGATGCTTTTGTGTATGGTGCAGGAGGAGATTATTGAAAGTGCCATGGGCTTCTGATAGAACCACCAGATCTGTGTTGGAAGAAGTGCAGCCAGAATGCTCCTTAGAGACCAAGATGGCCAAAATTCATCTCTCATATGTTGGATACATTGTCAGGAGGGACCTGTTGCTGGAGAAGGATATCAAGTTTGGTAAGGTGAAGGGTCAGAGAAAAAGAGGAAGACCCCCAGCAAGATAAATTGTCCAAGTGGCAACATCAGTCGGCTCAAACGTGGCAACAATAGTGACTTTGGCCCAGAATCAGGCAGTGTTTCTTTCTGCTTTGCACAAGGTTGCTTTGAGTTGGCACCAACTCGATGGCCCCTAATAACAAAAGCTTACATAAATAGGAGCTCTGGTAATGATGGTGGTATGCCATGGACTTGGTTCTGACACGTAGTGATCCTGTATGAGATTTCCAAGGTCAGCTGTTCAAAACTACTAGTTGTTCCACAGAAGAAATATCAGGCTTTCTGCTCCGGTAAAGATTTACAGCCTCAGAAATCCTATACCGGGTCGTTATGGATCAGAACCCACTCCATGGAATATAACCATCACCACCACTATCCCTCTTATAGGTCTATTTTGAAGTCCTGGTGTGGCACTATGGGTTATACTCTGAACTGCAAAGTCAGTTTAAATAGCAAAGTCGTCAGTTCAAGCTCACCAGCTGCCTCTGTTGTTGTTGTCAGGTGCCATAGAGTCGGAACCTACTCATAGCGATCCCATGCACAGCAGAACTTAACAATGTCCGATCCTGGGCCAATCCCACCACCGCTGCCACACTTAATGCCACCAATGATGCCACTTGGCTGAACCATCTCGTTGGGGGTCTTCCTCTTTCTCTCTGACCCTCCATCTTACCCAGCATGACATCTTTCTCCAGTGACTGTTCTCTCCTGACAATAT